>NC_135565.1:17749708-17944708 GCF_964340395.1 Glandiceps talaboti | reverse complement strand
GGTGTATTTTTTTGAATTCATTGGTCCTTTAATTTGTTCTTTATACCTTTTCTCAATCATTTGGAGAAACAAAAGAAAGTATTCGTAGATTCTGGACATGACAGATGATTATCAGAATATGTGTGCAATATAGGCACATAGGCCGACCAATGCCGCTGATAGTGAAGGTTTCTGTTAACCACTTCTTTGGTCCTATCTTACAAGTATCATTAACATTCTGGCTTTGTTTGGGGTTGGAGTAATACCTCTTGTAGTGTATTTTTATCCTCCTCCCCCCCCCCCATGTAATTTTAGTCATAATATAGATCGAATTATGTATTTTTGAGGGGAATGTGGTTACTTTTTCGATATTAAGGTTGCTTGATGCTTATTAGAAAAGTAATAAATTAATCAAAAATCAATATCAGTGTCGATTCAGTTTCTTTTAGTGTGTATGTGTTGATCCTTGAAAAGTAGTGTCAATAGTTACATATACGTTAATAATTTACTTAATATAGCATCATGCACGAATACCTGGAACGGTCTATCTCTCTCTCTCCTCCGGATGTAAATGACTCGCCAAAGAAAGACTTAGATTTTGTCTAGACTGAACGCTGACTACTATTGATTTTTCAGTGAATAAAAGATGGGACGATAAATGGTTTCCATCAGACAAAATAAATGACCTTGTTGAAAATTAGTGAAGCATTAGTGAAGGGATACCTGTAACCTGGATGAATGAGTGTGTGTGTGTGTGTGTGTGTGTGTGTGTGTGTGTGTGTGTGTGTATGTGTTTGTGTGTGTGTGTGTGTGTGAACGACTTCAAGTCACAGACCACTGATTGTTTTGATATTTGGTGAGGATGTTGCTTATTGGTCTAGTTGGGAGATTGAACCGAAAAGTAGCATGGTAATAAGGTAAAAAGGAACCTGTCGGTCAGAATAGCTCTGCTGGGTTTCTTTTGTTCTTTTTTGTAACATGTCTAGAAGTGGTTCTGCTGTTCAGCTCTTCCACTAAGCAGTTTTGTTTTAGCAAAGTGATAAAGTGATAGTGGTTTATATGATGACTCACACACACTATAAACACATTTCACACAGAAAGTTAGTAAAATATTGTACTTTTAAATTATAGTCCACTCACAAGGACCAAGTATTGTGGTTAAGTACAACATTGAACAAGGAGACTTTAAAAGTAAAAAGAGGTACACCTTTACCGATTCAGCCCTGTGGTGGCGCATGTTACTAAATCGGAATGTGATCATTTTCAAAAATATAATACCCACCAATACACATACAAAAATCACCCAAAAAATAGAACAGGGTGTATCCTTGGCTTGAAATTTGAATACCTAGGCATATATATATAAAATTCTATGTTTACCACTAATTTGCATATAAATTACAGTCTCTGGTTAGGGTATTATTCAGGACAAAGTATTCATATTTCCTTAGCAACAAGACCACGACCATAGCAACAGCCAAATGGTGTTTCCAGTTGCAAAAGTAACAACAGGAATGGGTAGGTAAATTGGATAAACATTCAAACAAGTATGCAAATATGCCTATGAACAAGACCAAACCCATATCGACAATCAAATAATAGTGCATATTGCATGGGTTACAAATATAGATTGGCATGTTGATAAAGATTTGTTTTGAATTTGTTGATCCGTGCTTTTGATGGGCAATGAATATTAATTTCAACATGATCCTGGAGCCAACTTCACATACTTAATCTGCATGTCCCTATCATGACCTACGAGTTATCACTACTCGTCTAGCGACTCGTACTGACAAAGGCTCATGAGGTCACATGTATATTCCTTGACAATACGAAGAAACGTAATAACATCTGTAAATGCTCACCATATTTACACGGCCTATGTATAAGCCAGAGTGGAAAATGTGCATCGTCGCAAACCACGGCCCGTTTTACGGCAACGTTATTAACGAGCCTCCCACTGAAGTGTAGTGGTAGAAATAATAACTGTGGTTTGCGAGAATGAAAATGTGGTCAAACAAGACTATTCGTACAATGAATGAATGGTTACGTATAGCATTATAATTAAATGTGATATATTTGAATAGGAATTAGAATTAAACAACATTTGGTGTTTCATCTAATACCGTCGACCTATGTTGTTGCTAAATATGAATTTGAAAGAAAGATGGTGTTAGAGAGGCATCAAAATTTCCGAATGAGGAAAAGCCTTGACTGTTTGTAATGAACAGCATAGTGGCCAAGTAAAATGACGCCCTCTATTAGTTGGTAAGCAAACGTAGTGATATATCGAGTTGAGAGTGTGTTTAACGACAGCAACTAAACCAAACTGAAACATTAACGTGTCGTCGACATGTTTTCATTATATTTGCAAAGAGGAAATCTTACATTCGTAAGTACCAAGAAGTATCATTATTTTTTATAGATACATTGCATATGGGCTATACAAAAAAAACCAATGAGATTGGAAGGAAAAAATTCAGAGCGGAAGTCATAGGTAGGTTAAATCATACGTTACATCTTGTAGACATGGAAGTGAGATGAGATAGAGGGCGATGTACATATATATGTGTGTGTATATATATATATATATATATATATATATATATATATATATATATATATATATATATATATATATATATATATATATATATATATATATATATTACGCTCTGCCACTGCGGTATAGAGCACTGTCTTAGCAGATTGATACTCACCGAGTTATATATATATATATATATATATATATATTAGACAAGCTCGGTGTAACGTAATCATTCAGTCACTGAACTTAAGATTTAACGGCTTTGCAGAGTTATCTCTAACGTGTGTCATATTGATGTCAGAGTTTTTATAATATGGATATCAGATTTATAATTGTCCTCAGTCAAATATGTGATCCAACTCCGTACCATCCGTATGTATGTATGTATGTATGTATGTATGTATGTATGTATGTATGTATGTATGTATGTATGTATGTGTGTGTATGTATGTATGTATGTATGTGTGTGTATGTATGTATGTATGTATGTGTGTATGTATGTATGTATGTATGTATGTATGTAAGATAGGTATAGTTAATTAGGTAGGTAGGTAGGTAGGTAGGTACGTAGATAATAGGTATTTATGAGTGGAATTATGACTGCAGTAATACATCTTTGAAAGGGCTGTATTACTAAATTATAACTAAGCCATCACTTATGTAGAACAATTAATACATGCTTGAAATAGATGTGATGATTTAGTTAATAAACATGACAGAATACGATACACTGACTTTGATGTGTTCAGTCCATTAAATGGTGGTATTGACAGCAAACATACAGAAGGAAACATCTTACATGGACAACTACACTATAGTTTATAGGTTAGATCTGCACAGTTACTCTCATATTTTGTCCATTACATCATTGGTATTTTCTTTAACGCTTAATGCCATTCGTTCTGTTTACAGTGGTAGTCACACATGCTTCATAAAAACAAATTATTGTATATTTTGGAGTAAATTTTGTGTTATTTCATAGGCTATTTGGTAACAGCTTTTGAATGGAGTGAATCTTACCACGACAAACTATGCTCTACAGTCCACCGCTTCTAGATGAAAATTCGATGTTTTAATGTACTGGTAAAAGTATGGGGACAATACACGAGTTGTACCTTTGAACCAGGAAATAGTTATCCTTAACGCAGTCCTGTAAACCAGAGTGGTGATTGGTGCGACTTGGGAAGGATAGGGAGGGGAGGGAGAAGGATTCTACCATACTTTTGGTTTTCTGGAACTCAGAATCTATGTTTCATAAATATTTAAGTTTGGTTTGCAAAGGTATAGTGGAGGTTTTTTATTTGTTGTCATAGTAACCGAATCACCACTTTGGAAGATGAATGAAAATGTTATAAACCATAAATACGTTTAATTTATGAAAGTTAAGGGCATAATTAAAGTCTCAACGTGTATATGTGGAGTGACAGGCAATTAATTTCTTACACAAATAATTGAGGTTTTATACGATTGTTGCCAAATTCAAGACCAGAGTAAACCTAGCCAATCTTAATTACACTATATCCACTTGAGTATCATTACATTTTCCTAATGAAAGGTAGAAAATCGAGTGTTTGAAAGTAATATTGAGTGATATATCTAAATATTTTGTCAGCAATAAAGACATTTCTGATATGATGATGAAACATAAATGTAATTTAATCACGTGATTAATCACAAACACGATTTCATTAACAAATTTTAAGACTTGATTTCTGATTAATATATATATATATTGCCATGATAATTGTACCCTAGTTTAACAGACGAGTACAAATGAACGTCTATGAACCTCTACCCAGTAGACACCAGTCACATGATAGAGGTGAGGAGCTTAGCAACATGTGAAAGCTGCCAAAATACGTCCACGTGTTAGTGAACCATTTACCTCAACAAAGTCTATTCATACCTACCTACATACATACATACATACATACATACATACATACATACATACATACATACATACATACATACCCACGCACGCACGCACACACACACAAACACACACAGACAGACAGACAGACAGACATACATACATACATACATACATACATACATACATACATACATACATACATACATACATACATACATACATACATACATACATACATACATACATACATACATACCCACGCACGCACGCACACACACACACACACAAACACACACAGACAGACAGACAGACAGACAGACAGACATACATACATACATACATACATATATACAGACAGACAGACAGACAGACACACACACACACATACATACATACATACATACATACATACATACATACATACATACATACATACATACATACATACATACATGTATACATGCATACACACATGCATACATACATACATACATACATACATACATACATACATACATACATACATACATACATACATACATACACACATACATAGTGTGGCTTGAGAGACATAAATTGTCAAATAATTTGCTATTAGTTGAAAAACTCACTTCATAAAGGCTTAGTTACAGTATTGTGTAGCGTTACAAATCATATTTTCTCCAACTTTTCTGCTTCCTCATTAAAATATACACGTCATCGAGAACGTTGCATACATTATGAAGCATCTGCTTCATCAATGAAAACAATAATTGACATCTAGGGACCTCTATCTGTCTGGTTTCATCACCCATTTCGCGAGGAGAACCGGATGAAACCAGTCTCTCATTATATATTCAAATCTAAGTACGCCACAAAGTTTAGGAAACTTTATGGAATCTTTAACACAGTGATGAAGAAGTTATAGTACATGTCATAATATATGTAGTATTACAGCATACATTTCCCTATCTTTTACTGTAACATTACATCTATTTTGGAATAAAACATTTCCATTTCTGTAACTTTGCATACATATTTTTCATGCACATATGTATGTACTTCTATGTATGTATGTATGTATGTATGTATGTATGTATGTATGTATGTATGTATGTATGTATGTCTGTCGGTCGGTCGGTTGGACGGTCGGTCGGTATGTATTTATGTATGTATGTATGTATGTATGTATGTATGTATGTGTGTGTGTATGTATGTATGTATGTATGTATGTATGTATGTATGTATGTATGTATGTATGTCTGTGTGTATGTATGTATGTATGTAGGTAGGTAGGTAGGTATGTAGGTATGTATGTATAGACTCTGTTGAGGAAAATGGTTCACTAACACGTGGGCGTATTGTGGCAGCCTTCAAATGGTGCTAAGCTCCTCACCCCTATCATGTGACTGGTGTCTACTGGGTAGAGGTTCATGGATCGTTCATTTGTACTCTTCTGTTAAACTAGGGTACAATGTCTTCTTTATTCCCTTTCTCATTTCTATCCCGAATATCTCACCACATGTTGTATGGTTGTAGACAAAACATTCGTATTTAGAAAAAAAATGGACAAAAATTCTGATTATTTGTTTGTCTTTAATATTTGTTCATTGTGCCGGTTAAATCTTTATTCTGTTATTAATTCGATGTAGACTTGCATTTCTCCATTGATGTATTTGATTATGCATTTCTCAACATATAACTTGATGTATTTGATTATGCAAAATGTCTGGCGTATTTTAGTAAATGAAGTTACTTTTAGTATTTAAAGCATTAAAATAAGAACTTTCAATTCTTCTTGGTAAATTTTAGATAAGTTAACTCATTTTTACTATACAGACAGTTGTCGATATTAAAGGACTTTCACCAGTTTAGAATAATCTATTTATCCTAATGCGATAGACGGTATATTTTGAATATGTATAAAACTATAGCTGTAATACATTCTTCCAGCCTCATAGTGTCACCTCTCGTCTGTTGGATATTCAAATTATTAAGGTGTATGTTATAGACAGGGTGCACACAGACTTCAAATTGAGTCACTAACTAGAACTGTTATATTGAATGCACATGCGAACAAGAATATGTTTCTTTCTACAACCGAAGCAACTAATCATCATGATAATGAGTCGTTATGTTTGATAAAATGTTTGTATGTATGTATGTATGTATGTATGTATGTATGTATGTATGTATGTATGTATGTAAGATAGGTATAGTTAATTAGGTAGGTACGTAGGTACTAAGTAGGTAAGTTTAGGGTAGGTAGGTAGGTACGTATGTACGTACGTACGTAGATAATAGGTAGTTATGTGTGGAATTATGACTGCAGTAATAAATCTTTGAAAGGGCTGTATTACTAAATTATAACTAAGCCATCAATTATGTAGAACAATTAATACATGCTTGAAATAGATGTGATGACTGAGTTAATAAACATGACAGAATACGATACAATGACTTTGATGTGTTCAGTCCATTAAATGGTGGTATTTGAAGCAAACATAGAGAAGGAAATATCTTATATGGACAACTACACTATGGTTTATCGGTTAGATCTGCACAGTTTCTCTCATATTTTGTCCATTACATCATTGGTATTTTCTTTAACGCTTAATGCCATTCGTTCTGTTTACAGTGGTAGTCACAAACGCTTCATAAAAACAAATCATTGTATATTGTGAAATAAATGTTGTATTATTTCATAGGCTATTTGGTAACAGCTTTTGAATGGAGTGAATCTTACCACGACAAACTATGCTCTACAGTCCACCGCTTCTAGATGAAAGTTCGATGTTTTAATGTACTGGTAAAAGTATGGGGACAATATACGAGTTGTACTTTTGAACCAGGAAATAATTATCTTCAACGCAGTCCTGTAAACCAGAGTGGTGATTGGTGCACCTTGGGAAGGATAGGGAGGGGAGGGAGAAGGATTCTACCATACTTTTGGGTTTTTCTGGAGCTCAGAATTTATGTTTCATAAATATTTAAGTTTGGTTTGGTTTGCAAAAGTATAGTGGAAGTTTTTTATTCGTTGTCATAGTAACCGAATCACCACTTTGGAAGATTAGTGAAAATGTTACAAACCATAAATATGTTTAGTTTATGAAAGTTAAGGGCATAATTAAAGTCTCAACATATACATGTGGAGTGACAGGCAATTAATTTCTTACACAAATAATTGAGGTTTTATACGGTTGTAGCCAAATTCAAGACCAGAGTAAACCTAGCCAATCTTAATTACACTATATCCACTTGAGTATCATTACATTTTCCTAATGAATGGTAGAAAATCGAGTGTTTGAAAGTAATATTGAGTGATATATCTAAATATTTTGTCAGCAATAAAGACCTTTCTGATATGATGATGAAACATAAATGTAATTTAATCACGTGATTCATCACAAACACGATTTCATTAACAATTTTTAAGACTTGATTTTTGATTAAAATATATATATTGCCATGGTAAAGGTTCATATTTATAGCATCTGCTACATTGACCAAAACAATTGCTAACTTTGCATATCTGTTTCCTCATCTCTGTATCATCTACATACATACATGTATACATGTATACATGTATGTATGTATGTATGTATGTATGTATGTATGTATGTATGTATGTATGTATGTATGTATGAATGTATGTATGTATGTATGTATGTATGTCTGTCTGTCTGTCTGTCTGTCTGTCTGTCTGTCGGTCGGTCAGTTTGCATGTATGTAAGTATGTAAGTATGTATGTATGTATGTATGTATGTATGTAGGTATGTAGGTATGTAGGTATGTATGTATACACGTGGGCGTATTGTGGCAGCTTTCAAACGGTGCTAAGCTCCTCACCCCTATCATGTGACTGGTGTCTACTGGGTAGAGGTTCATGGAACGTCATTTGTACTCTTCTGTTAAACTAGGGTACAATGTCTTCTTTATTCTCTTTCTCATTTCTATAGCAAATATATCACCACATGCTGTATGGTTGTAGACAAAACATTCGTATTTAGAAGAAAAACTGGACAAAAATTCTAATTATGTGTTTGTCTTTAGTATTCGTTCATCGTGCGGGTTAATTCTTTATTCTGTTATTAATTCGACGTAGACTTTGCATTTCTCAACATATGGCTTGATGTATTTGATTATGCAAAATGTCTGGCGTATTTTAACAGCTTTTAGTAAATGAAGTCACTTTTAGTATTTAAAGCATTAAAATAATGACGTTCAATTCTTCTTGGTAAATTTTAGATAAGTTAACTCCTTTGACTCAGTGACCAATTTGTCGATTTTCTACGACAAACCGCATACAGTTTCACTAAGGTGGCCATTTGTCTTTGGACACTATACAGACAGTTGTCGATATTAATTGACCTGTCACCAGTTTAGAATGATCTGTTTATCTGTTTATGTGTGATAATTCCAATTGTAATTTTCCAAAGAACAGTAACAATTTCAAGACGTTATGATGTACCTGTTTCAAACGGTGATAACTCCTTGCATATATTACTATCTCGGATATTACCAATGCAATAAGATTATTACATAACCCGTGTTTTAGAAATAAAACAAAACGTGTTTACTAATGTTGGGAAAATGAATTCACAGGTGAAGATGTTAGAATAATTTATATATTAAACTTGTGAGTTTTTAGTTGCAGGATGGACATTAGTATGAATGAAATCACATGTTCTGTAGAACGTCTGCGCAAGTTGTTTATCGATAGTCTGAACAGGCTTTAACATATTTTAATATTCCCCTTAGTATTTTCATTTCGCTTTGTTTTATGTTTGTTCATCTCTGGCAATAGGCAATATGGGCGCTACAGTAAACAATATCTTCAGTAACAGTTTTATATCCAACATTAGATTTTAGAGGTGTCAATTGGACAGATTTAGCAATTAATTGAATGTATAGCAAGAAAATATGTTTCTCCGATAGTAATTCGAAAATATACCCAGTGTAACGACACACTGCTATATATTTAATATTATATGGGCTACTATTTAGAAATAGTAGTAAAACTAACTCTGTCTATTGGATGTCTTTGTACATTTGGACACATCTAGCTACAGGACGAAATATCAAAGCCCGGGTAAACGTGCAAACACTGATGACAACTTCTCCTTATAACAGAACATAAAATGAGAAATAAAATAACTAAAATCTATTTTTTACTTCGCTCTCTATCTCAACATGAACACATCAGAACACACATATGCGTCGTCGTCGTCGTCGTCACTCCCCTGGTCAAATTAGATTGATAACTTATTGTGAATTGTAATATTTTGCATTCATTAATAAATAAATACTGTTTCTTCAAACTAATCCATTAACAAAAAATATGTTACGTTTCCAGTTAATGACATGTGTAGTGTTACATCATTAAAGAAGGGATTAAAAATATGAAATGAAATCATTCACTATATGTATAACTGTCAAACCTTCTACAAATACTACATGCACCTTATCAAAACTATTGTTAGTTTTTAATGTAGTTTTGAATTCAGGCTTTAAAGTGAAAATACAGCAGAAGAATCACCACATCCTCAATGTTCGCCTGCCACAATGAATAGTTATCAGAATGTGTTTAAATGTTGTTTTTAAATTTATCTTTAATATCTCCCCCTATACATAAAATTATTAGTATTTAAAATCAGCACACCCCTATACAAAGTATCTGTCACAGCGATAAATTGAAAATTTATTTTTTAATACATAGAAAATCCTATACCTATTTCAAATTACCATTCTATGCTGAGTTAGATTTGAATCGATTGTGTACACCCTAAATACGGGTTATGAAGCATATCATCTGTTCACTTATAGGCAAGAACACGGGCCAGACACGTCACTCCGGTACCGTTCGTCACCTGTCGCGATCGACCACAACTTCATCAATAAGAACTGGAATGACTTTAAGGTAGTTGTTAATTATCCTTCGCGTTAAGGAGCTATCGAGCTATCCAAAGAAACGTAGTACATACTTTTAAAACTACTACCACCACCAACTACAAAGACAGCAACAACTTTGTTTGTTGACAACTTGAACAAACATTTCGTTAGACACTTGGTTCTGACGCAAGTATGAATTCTACATATAAATTGACGATCGATTTAACAGCTGAGAGTGGATAGCAAGATATGCATACAGTAGTTTGAGGCATGTAGGTAGGGTGATTTATTAATTGGAAGGTCGCAACTAATTAATTGGTCGTTTTTAATGGCAATAAACATCATTTTCAGCAAATTATTGGAAAAAAGAACTTATTATGGTATAATTTTCTGTACAGTGTTGTGTTTTGTATATTCATATTTAGATGAGTTCATAGTGCAGCCAAAACCCATACACAATGTATCGCTATATTTTCACACTGTACATAAAGATGTAACTATGTTGTATTGTTATGAAATAGACTAAGACAGTTTCCAAGTCCTTTATCGTCTTCCTGCTAACAATGACATCTTAATAACGAGCATAACAATAATTCTTGAGATTGACATTGCAACAAATGAAATTTCATTTGGATTTGTACTTCCTTTAAAATCTTACATATATAAACGTCCGACAACTATGCCTTAACAATCACACACTAACAAAGTACAATTTGTTTTACTTTTGTAAAAGTGGAGAGGTATTATGCAGAATGCATATTTTTTAAGCATACTATGAAATACCATAATTTATATCGTGTCCCCTTAAAACTAGCATGTAATCATCAAAATGTGTATATCTAAAACGCTGGTTTAAATAATGTATTTGTGCACAACATAGGAAAGTCTTCGCGGATTTTGGAATACGGATTTTTTGAAAAGTGATGACGTGTTAAAATGAAGGATGTAGGACACTTCATTTCATTACACATGTCAGTCTTCCTTCATCAAGGATTAATAACCATCAGTTGTAACCAATGAAAGAACGAAGACATGACTATTTGCACACGAATATATCACGTGATTATGTAAATGCTGCTAATACCATTCCTTGTGGTAATAAATACCTAGCTATACACTGTGAAATTAACAGTTCTCTTCGACCAGCTGATTGAAGACTCCACTCCGTGTTGCTGTAAAAAGAGGTAAGAAAGCTACTTTTTACTTTTTCTATTTTATTGAATCAAATACCATACATTTTCTATTATCTGTAATGTTTTAATTTTCCGGTGATAAAAAGGATTGTAACTAACGTTTTCATTGTCCACTATTTCTAAGTTCTGCTAGATATCTGGTCCTCAAAGTTTTAAGTTTCGTTTTAATCTAAGAGATACAACTATCACGAACCGTGTAAAACACAAATAGGACGATTTTCAGTTATCTGTTTATTTCTTGCAATTAAAAGTACGAACTTGCAAATAGTGTACGTTGTCTTTCCTTCGTGCTTCCAGCTCAAACGTTGATTTGACCAATGTTCTCCGAGTTTATCGTTAAAATGAAAACTTACGAATATAATTACCGTGATGCCAAATGCAATTAAGAGAATTTCTATGTTTTCAGTGTATATATTTCTCCTTTACGATTCCTAATTATCTTGAGAGAGTATATAAAATCGAAGACCTTGGCATTATACTTACCTACAATTCAAGCTTTTTAAGGGGCATATCTCACTTATTGTCAACAAAGCTTTTAGAATGCAGGGTTTCATAAAAAGAAGTTGTAATTATTTCTCTTGCATTCGTTCTCTTAAATCTCTCTGTGTTACCTATGTCAGAAAAATTCTGTAATACGGCTCAATCGCTCGGTCCCCTTGGCAAAAGAAATCACAGGCTAGCATTGAAAGGGTTCAGGAATATATCATCAAATTTCTTTGTTGCAAAACCGGGATCATAATTATGCACATTTATGCGATTTCTTTTGACTTACCCATCCTCTCTCAGAGGATGCTTTTGGACATGATATTTTTATACAAGTGTGTAAGTAATGTTTATAATAGTCCGTATATTCTCTCTAAGTTACGTTTTAATGTCCCACAGAGGATAACTAGAAATTTTACTTGTTTTAAACCTGATGTCAGTAGTATTAATGCTTTTAAACACTGTGCCATTCAGAGACGTATGACAATTTATAATGGTTGTTTTTGTAGTATTTCGATTATCGACTTAACTTATCTCTGAGAAATTTTAAAAAGGCAATTTTGCAAGATTGCCATCTCAGGTTCACCTAACAAGATTAATTTCGGTGTTTACCTTGTTAAGTATTTTTATGTGTACGTTGTTAGTTTTGTTAGTTTTGTTGTTTGTTTGTTTGTTTGTTTGTTTGTTTGTTTGACTTGTATGTGTGTGCTTTGTAGACTTGTCTTGTTCTAGAGTTCATTTTTTAAAGAGGCTGTTAAACCGGACGAGTTTCCGTTGGTCTTCCATTAAATAAATAAATAAATGAATCATCAAGTATGTTCTAATAATTTTGCTTTCATATTTGTTTTAATTACTCGTTATCAATCTTTAAAATGTATTAATAACCTGTCTCCGCTGTTGTTAGAAATTACAATTCGTGTGGCCATGTTAAGAATACACATACGACAAAATTTCATAGGTTTAATTTGGTAGTTAGTTTCATATAATATATCATACTAAAGGTGTTAGGGATATCTTCCATTTTACCAATACCTTCCAATTCCTTTTCTTTCGTAAGTGCATACAATGTCGAAGCTCCGACATGCTAATTTTGCATTTTAAATGTATTACCGCGTTCATTTTAAGATAAATTACATAAAGAAAAGGATTGGTGTCCTTTAGATTCTAAACAATATTCAGGTGAGCACATCTACAAGATTGGTGACATCAATGATAGTGAGGTCAATTTTGAAACTGCTTATTGTTTTTGCTTTTTTGGATGGATAATGGTTAAAGATCCCATTCTGGAATGTCCGAGGAACAAGTGAACTTTATTACCAAGTTCATGTCAACATAACCTCTAAGATATTTCACATAAACAGAAAGAGCGGCGTCCTTTTGATCTCACCGGCATTCAGCTATTCACAAACATATTCTATCCTCCCTAAAATATAAATGTTTATACATTGCAGATAATTGTTAAAGGCAGACGAGAGTTGTCAACATGGCACGTCAGTTGTGGGCAGTATCACTCGTATTGGTGATGACTCTATGTTACGGAATGGCGGCCACTCTTAACAACGAGGTTGGTTTATACATTATTTGTATTATTACACTATACTCATTAAGTTCAAAACCGTTGGAAACTATTAAAGTGGTGCTGTTTGACTTGTAATTGTCTTATATGTGAATACCAGCGCAAAATATTGTCACACTCCTAAACCTGCATTCACAGACACCTCTGGAGAAGGGGTCGGGAAACGTTTTTAAGTTACCCCTTACTTTTTCATATTTTGGAAGTATCCCCTCCCGAATCGTGAATTTTTCGAAGTGTACCCCCCCCCCCCCTTCACCAGGCGCAAGTTTGGGCTTGAGTGACATATTCAGGTAAGTCATTCCGAGGAGATATTATCGGCTGTGGAAAAAAAAGATGATGAAATCATTCAGCCTCCCTTATATATAAGAAAATATTTCCCATTTGATTCATGATACTTTAGTCGTACCTTGTACAATTTTTGACCTGTTTTGCTAAATTCATCCAAGTATACCCCTGCTCCACTATGTATTGCATTAAATGTCCACATTTTTTGAATACACAAAACATTGAATGGTGAGTTCTACAACATTTGACATTGTATCATAGATTTATCTTTTCAATTGCACATAATTGCACAGTTCATGAATGCCAAGCTTTGTCTCCAGTACGCGTACACAGGGGTAAACCAACTTTTCATTTCAAATTGCAAACTATTATTTATTGAATAATTACCGTCTTGTATCGTTTGCCCATAAACGTTTGGAATTCGCTTAGCGTTTGATGGGAGTAAGAAAACTACAAAGAAAGGAAGGGCCCACATTTTAAAAAATAGCGCCAATGGCGTTGTAGCACAACCGTACAGTTTTTAAAAATGTTTTCCCATATGCTGATCCACGCTGGGTATAGGTGTTCATTTGCTGAATGATTATTCATACATTATTGAATGTTTATTCATTTGTCTATAAATCCGTGTTATCTTTGCAATATATGTGATCATTTGGCTGTTGCTATGGGCGTGGTCTTGTTGCTAGGCACATCTGCATACATTTTTGAATGTTTATTCATTTGTGTGTGTTATCTTTGCAAAATATGTGATCATTTGGCTGTTGCTATGGGCGTGGTCATGTTGCTAGGCATATTTGCATACATTTTTTTGAATGTTCATTCAATTATCTATTAATCCCTGTGGTTATCTTTGTGAAATATCTCACCGTTTGGCTGTCGTTATGGACGTGGTCTTGTTGCTAGGCATATTTGCAAACATACATTTTTTGAATGCTTATTCATTTGTATATCAATTCCTGTTGTTATCTTTGTAATATATGTGATGACTTGGCTGTTGCTATGGGCGTGGTCTTGTTGCTAGGCAAATTTACATACATTTTTTGAATGCTTATTCAATTGATTTTTAATCCCAGTGGTTATCTTTGTGAAATACCTCACCGTTTGGCTGTTGTTATGGACGTGGTCTTGTTGCAAGGCATATTTGCAAACATTTTTTGAATGCTTAAACACCCATAAGAATGTTCCCACCAAATTTCAGACCGATCTGCCCAATAGTTTTTGAGTAGGTTTTTTGACCAAAAATTACATTTTTCGACCCAAATCACACACCGGTAGTAAGATCATTTTGATTTGAACAATTTCCCAACTAGACATCCAAGGTAATACACCCATCAAATATCATGGCAATTGGTAAATGCAGTATGATCATGGCGGTCTTGATATGACTCTATTTTTCTTTCCCCACAAAATGTGTGACTTCTTATTCTTTGTACAAACTGTTTTTTGGAATGCCCAAGGATTGTGCATTTATATGAACCTGTTTTGATCATAGTGTCTGAGATTTAATTCACCTGTTCTACAAACAGGCCTAGGTTGCCAAGCAACCTTAAACAGATGTTAATCTTTACACCATTGACACTGACATTTGAAGTGGCCCATAAAAGATTTACTTATTTCATTGCATCAATAAAACAAGAATCTTTCATTTCCAGGCTGAAATCAAAGTATTTTGTAATACAACAAATCACATTTTTAAACGTAAAATGCACATTTCTGATGCGATCATTTTCATTTGAACAATATCCCAACTAGACACCCAAGGTAATGGACCCACCAAATATCATGGCAATCGGTTCAGCGGTATTTGACTTTAAGTTGTTTACACACACACACACACACACACACACACACACACACACACACACACACACACACACACACACACACACACACACAGAAAGACAGACGCCGGGCGATGCCTATAGCACTACTGAACCTCAGCTCAGTTGTGCTAACAAAATCAACTTTATATTCAATTTGAAATTAAGTAGTTGAAAACTAAATATGGGTTAGAGAATTAAACTGCATACTCAAGGTATGGTCTGACTAACGAGTTGCATAAATTTCATGATGATATATTTCGATTTGTAGGTTATATTCAATTTAATGAGTCCAAGTGATCTGTTTCCTTTCTTTGCTGCTGGTGCACACTGATTACTGAGCTTTAGTTTGATTGATTGATTGATTGATTGATTGATTTTTATTACCTGTACAAGAAATAATTACAGATCACTTGGGAAAAAATATTTATACACAATTTATACAGGCAATAGGAGTCAGAAAATAGCTTTGCTAATCAAGTCTGACCCCTTACATTAATGGTTAATGGTTAAACATTCACGGGTGTTACTAAACGCACTTGCCCCTCCCCCCAACCCCCATCCCAATCCAAGTCATTTTAAAAGTGATGAGAAGAAAGTTCGGTAAAGAATGCCAACTATGCTATATATTCTTTTAGTAAATCTATTTTAAGTGACCGCTTGAAACTATGTCGTGTTGGTTCCTTCCTGATATTGTATTTGATGTCGTTCCATGTAGTTGCACCTGTATATGATATTGATTGTTGTCCAACTGATGTCTTCACTGGAGGAATACATAAATTGCCCTGAGCCTTCTGTCGTGTATTGTATTCATAAGTCAACAGTGTGCAATAATCGGTTATAGAGTGTGGTAAATTATTGTGTATTAAGTCGTAAACAAAAACCCCTACTAAATACTTGTGTAACTTAAAAACGTCGAGAATTTCTAACTGGTTGAAAAGAGGAGAAGAATGTTCCCGAAAATGGCTATGCGAAATAGCACGCATAGCCATTTTCTGGGATAATAAAATACAATCTAAATATGAATGAAAAGTATTTCCCCAGACTTCTAACCCATAGGATATATGAGGTTGGATGAAAGTGGTGTAGAGAAAAGTAAGTACATGTTTCGGTACGAATTCCCTCAGTTTGAAAATGGCGCCTATTTTTCTTCTTATAATATTATTTACATGACAAATGTGTTCCTTCCAAAGCAGATGTTCATCAATGACAATACCAACAAACGACGCATAATTAACTTGCTCAATAGCATTCCTATTTACATAAAGAGTTCCACTGACACTGGGTGAAAACCTACGACTTCTCATAAGAATGTACTTTGTTTTAGACTCATTTATTGTGAGCTTGTTTGCAGTACACCAAGCCGTCACATTATGAAACTCGTGGTTTACTATGGACAGGTCAATATTGTTGAACTTTGTGGGAAAAGTGTGAAAAAGGTTCGAATCGTCTGCAAACAATCTGAAATCAAAATATGACGATGAAAGTGGCAGGTCATTGATATATAATAAAAATAGTGTTGGTCCCAAGACAGAACCCTGTGGGACTCCGCATGTTATTGGAGAATAGGTAGAGTTAACACCATTAGAACAAACATATTGCTGTCGATTTCGGAGGTAATCCCGAAACCACAAAAGGGGTAAACCTCGAATTCCATAATGTGCAAGTTTAGATAATAAAATATTGTGATTGATGGTATCAAAGGCCTTTGAGAAGTCAATGAAAATGCCAAGGGTAACCCTCCCTTCGTCTATCTGTTTAACAAGATGATTCACTAAGTTTATAACAGACAATTTTGTACTATATTTTTCTCGGAAACCATATTGATGCTCATATAGTATTGTGTTATGTGTGATGAATGATCGTAAACGGTTGTCGACTAGTCTTTCTAAAACTTTGCTTAAAATTGGAAGGATTGAAATTGGCCGATAATTGCCAGGAATTTGTTCTGATCCCTGTTTAAATAATGGTTTCACTTTTGCAATTTTGAGGGCATTGGGGACGTCACCACAGGAAAAAGAAAGGTTGAAGATGTACTGTAAGGGTTTAGCTATTACATTAGCAGCGTCGATTAGCAATCGAGCTGGGAGTTTGTCATAGCCACAGGACTTTTTAACATCTAGAGTATGTATGATATTTTTAACCTCATCTTGAGTAGTTGGACAAAGGTAGAAAGAGTTAACGTTTGGTGCATCGAGATATTCTCCAAAGTTTTTGTTGCAGCCTTCCATTTTTTCAGCTAACTTTGGGCCGATATGAACAAAAAAGTCATTGAAAGCTGACACAATATCCTGTGGTGAGGTATATTGGCTGTCATAGTTGTCAGAGGAAATTATAAGTTTATCAGGTAGGCCACCCTTGGCATTATCATTGCCCCTGTTAAGAATATCATTGATTATTCCCCACGTTTTCTTAACATTACCCCTGTTCTCCAAAAACAGATTACTATAATACGTCTTTTTGGCATTTCTGAGGATAGATGTTAAAATATTCCTATAACGTTTATACTTGTTGACAACGTTTATATTAAAACCTGAATTGATGACATTAGAATACAATCTGTGCTTCTTATTGATGGATTTCTTAATTGCTCTTGTGATCCATGGCTTCTTACGTCCGTTTTTTTTTTACATTGTGTTTTACAATTGGTGCATGCAAGTCACAAATGTCTGTGAACACCGAACAAAACCTATCATAGGCTAAATTTACATCAGTACATTCATATATATTATTCCAAGATACATTACCAAGGGTTCTCAAGAATAATTCTTTGTCGTAATTTCTATAACTTCTATATAGTGAATTAAGGATTAAAACACCCAAACCAATTTTTTCTGACACAACATTGAACACATTGTCATTCATTGTATAATTATATGCTGGGGGTGTCATGCCAAAGTGCATGACTTTGCATTTGTCCAAATATGAGTCTAAATATGCTATATCTACCGGATTTCTACTACCTTTATCAATAGACTTTGTTACATAATCGAAAAAGTATCATAGTAAATTTGTCACACAAGATAGATCTGAATCCATACTGTCTTTGATAAGTGAATAGTCCTGCAAATGTTTTACTGTGGTATTTCAGATCATCGTTTCCATTATTTTAGAAAGAACTGTTATACGGCTTACTTTTATCTGGATTTACATTCACCCGTTACTTATGTACTTCATCAGCAGGTATATCAAGATTAGTTGTGCTGCCATTTTCTTCTTAAGAAGGAGCTGGGGTTGTGGAATATAACTCAATCAATATCATGTGTCATTCATTTTCCTTAACTGCATACATACACCTCCCTTGAATTTATGTACCAAGGTGCCCATACAACGAGTGCAAACAATATATCTTTCGAACGTAAAACATTTTAACGCATGAGCATATGTTGTCATCAGTCTCTATTTCCCAGACTCCTCTGACTTAGAACGCCGCCTGTGGTGTCGGAGGAGTTTGAGTGACCTAAACTATATTTTTGACACGATGATTCAATACAGCCTTTCCCAAAGAATGTCTATCAGCGAAAAATTGAGGGCTCCCTACTTACTGTCCTTGTCAATCGTTGTCATACAATAAAAGCAGGTAAGGCATTCGGCCTATATTTTCAATTATGTTTTTTAAAGTTTACTCGATGATGTTACTAGCGAGAAAGTGTATCCCATGCTGCCAAATAAATCAAACACAAACATACTGTATATGTTGCGGCACTTATTATGTTAAATACATTTGTTCTTGTTTCTTTTCTCCATAAGGCTTCAGAACCAATAAATGAGCCTGTTGAGGAGTCACACAGTCGCCGTAGTCGGGATGTTAGTATATACTATGACGACGGTAAAATGTTTATACCATTTGGTGTTTGTGATCCTGTATAATTCACACAAATCTTACATAATCTTACATAAAATCCATACTAAAATGTACCAAAAGAATGTAATTAGGCGTATGCACTGCCAGATGCATGACATTGCCAAGAACGTTTTGAAAGATTGCCTTCATATCTTAGCTTTTGTTACATGTTTGTAACTACCATAGATAATACAAAAATTGCACATATTGCATCTCACTGAATCGACCCATGTTTCAATAACATGGCTGTCGTATTGAATTTTCCCATAATATTTTGGTCCAAAAAGTATCCCAATTGGTCGAAAGTTGGAAGATGATATTGGAAGTTCCTAAAATATTTTTACTTGAAAATGGTCCTTTTTGTCCATTTTTGACAAAATGTCCGGTTTATGATAATTATGTGCACATTTTAAGGGTTCAAATCTAAACATTTCGCTTGGAAGACGATTTTCGTTTAATTCTGCATCATCAAATTATATTTAAAGCTTCTAACTATAAATGCCTACGGGACTATTTTCTAGCAACATTTCCTGAAATTGGAAATAGACTGTCATATTTGCAATAGTTTTCGCTTAATTTTCACTCGCATAAATTCTCATGCAAATACCCCAAGTACGTTATACTTGTATTTGGGATTACACAACATAACTTTCCGACATTCGTGACTTTCCACAAATTTAAATCAGATAATTACGACTTGCGGAAAGTTTAGGTGTGTGATGTGAGGTGCAGCCAATGGACAGATTTGTGATTTTCATTAATTTTATGTTGTTTCAGACCAAATATAACGTTTTTAATAGAATCATCCATTGTGAGGAGGGTGTTTCTCTTTTCTTATATGTGCCCTTCCACTGGTGGTGAAGGATATCTGCCCACCCCCCACCCCCCTCCTCTGGCTTTCAACATGCCCGCCAGGCCACTACCCTCAAAATATTGTAAATGATTTACCACTCCCTACCAGGAAAACGTTTGTGTTATCCACTATATCAACAATTAATTTCATGCTTTATCCTCACATTATATCAACATCAGGACTTCCTCACGGCGATTCTTCCTTGTGTGATCCCCTCCCGTTACCGATCGAAAACAATTACATGACCACCAAAAAATTGCACAAGCACAACGTTTTGCAATAAGAGCTTCATTGACTGCACCTCTCATGGTGAAATATCATGAATTAAAACTTACAAAAATGTTTTAAGTTTCGCGAATTATTCTTCTGAGATTTTATAATCAAATCTTTTTAGCATTGTATAATTTATGTTAAATAGGATTTTAAAAAGTTGGAATAAAATATGGAATTACTTTAGAAGAGAACAAGCTGAAGGAAAAAGCTAGGCCTGGACAGGTAGCTTCGATCTGCTAAATTAATATTTCTAACCATGAACATTCTATTTAGTCTGAAGCATTCCCTCAAAGTTCGAGGATGTAAAAGTGGAAACAGTAAACTTTGTGGAGAGAATGATATCTGAATGGAGAATGACGTTAACATTAGAGGTCGACGTGAGACAGTGATAGTGTTAGTAAACATAACATCGACCCCTAATTTGTTAAAACATTTGTACTCGGGTTTTAGAGTCCCAAATGATTGTATGCATTATGTATGTATCATCTAAGAAAATGTTCACTTTCATTTGAACTAGCTCTTGACTGCATAAAGGAATGTGGCGGTGCTTGTGAATATTCTCAACCCCCAGGTACTACAGAAGAATGTTGTTATTGTGATGGTAACAAAAAGTGCTATGTCCGTGAGTAATAAAAAATATTCAAAAAGCTTTAGAGTATTGGCAGACGACTTAATATCCGTATATTTACGTGACATAAAACTAAAACTATTGCGACTAATTCATGGTGTAAACAATATTATACGTCACCTGTCACCAATCTCGCATTCTGATTGGTCGAGAGCCCTGCAGATACACAGACGTATTTTTCACCAACAGCCGTATTTTTGCTTGTTGTATCACGTGATCACTGGACGTCCCCTTGTAAACAAACCAAGCAGACAACTAGAAATACAGCTATTACCAATATTTCCAAATGCCAAATTTATTGTCAACCGTATGAAATATCATCGTTGTATACATTGTAACAAGTGTTTGAACTGTATGTTTTGTGTCAGAGGGAAACTGTCTAAAATTCCATGCAGAACGGCGATAGTCCAGATACGGCGAACGCACGGTCGTCACGCGATCGTGAACATGAATTACTAAATTTTTGAAGGATATCAAAATTACCACCACAGAGGGTGCATTTTTTGCTTAACTAGAACAACAAAGTATATCACGAACATTTCTGTACATTTAATGGAATACAGTACGCAAAATAAAGACGCACTCATTTTTCTGCTGAAGGTTGTAAGTTTGAATATATCTATGAGTGATATGCAAATAGTAAACAATACGTCATACTACTGAGCAAACGCGCACTCTGATTGGATGATAAAGTTAAGGCTGAGATGTAAACAACCGCACTGCAGTCATTAGAGAAATACGTGATACTAAGCCCAACAGTATAACGCGGAAGTGATTTTGTTTTAAAATGAAACAGCATTTTTAGACATTCAAAAATTGAATTTCGTAGTCGCAGGTGACGTATAAGTATGTTATTTGCCAAATACGGTTCCACATCTTGCTGCTCGAGGTAATTTTTCCGGTATAACAGCTCGCCTCCGGCTCTCCGTTATTACCGGAAAAATTGCCTCTGGCAGCAAGATATGGAACAGTATTTGGCAAATAACATATACTTAATACAGTATATAGACCGATATATTCGTCGTTATTATAACCAAATGATAATGTAGACGACCACAAATCGTTTAATTTATATAATATATTGATCGTCATAAAATTATATTGGATTGGAATGATTGGAACTGTCAAGCATTGTTTTGATAATATTGTAATATCTGGAGATACTGACAATACTCCTGTAACTTAAATGCGCTATATTTTTCATCTTTAGCTGCGACGTGTGCCAGCTGTGATGGGGGGTGTTTTTCTTCTGACTTAACGAATACAGGAATGGTCGAACTGCCAGGAGAATGTAACGACTGTTCTACAGTAAATAGCGATCGCCCATTCTGCTGTAAAAGTAAGTAAACGGCAATCATTCAAATTGAGTTGATAATTAAAATCTCTGATATCTTTGAAGATATATGTAGAGACATATTATGAAACAATACATTGTTTTGTTTTGTTTTACACGTAAACATCTCATAAAGTTGGATTGGTAGTTGAAAGAAGGCAAATCCAAGTTAACTGTTGGTAACAAATTATCCAAGGGATATGCATAAATGCAAATTATGAATAAGGCAAATATGGCAAATGGGTTCAATTTTAGTTAATTAGATACCATGCCTACAACTGGTTATGACTAAATCAATCAGATCTGAACGACCATGAAATATAATGGAGTATTGAAAATATCAATTCCATGTATTCAAATGGATGCAGCGACATCAACCATTCCTCGCCACGTATGAGTTTGCCAAGTATTTTAGGGGATAAGAATTTTGAAATAAAGACATAATTCGTAGTTTCTATGCCTTTCGTGACCAATTTTGCAGGTAACTGATAAACAAAACATATATTTGGAAGTAGTCGTTAGTTACGTTATATTCAACATTTATTAAACCTTGGCTAGAAAAATAGAAGCTTACCAAAATTATGTCACTAATATTTGAGTAAGAGGTTGGTACAAGGTTGATTCGGTAACGAGGACTGAAGGGATGGATCTTGCTTTTCGCCCTTGTCTCTTTCTTTGTCTGTCTGTCTGTCTGTCTGTCTGTCTGTCTGTCTGTCTGTCTGTCTGTCTGTCTGTCAATCTGAGTGTCTGTCTATGTATGTATGTATGTATGTATGTATGTATGTATGTATGTATGTATGTATGTATGTATGTATGTATGTCTGCCTGTCCATCTGTCCGTATGTCAGCCTGTCTGTCTGTCTGTCAGCCTGTCTGTCTGTCGGTCAGACAATCTGACTGACTGACTGGCTGGTTGTCTGCCACTCTATGTTACTTTTTCTCTGTGGCTGTTTGAAGTGGCACCGTATTTATTCTGCTCATTGTAGTTTTCTTATACATTTGCCTGTTTCTTTTACTCTCAAATTACAGGAGGTTGTACAAAATGCGGTGGTTACTGTTATCCTGGTACATGTCCGCCTGGTACAACTGAACTGTTGAGTTCTAAATGCCCATGTCCGTTAGCATCTAATGAGACATGTTGTGTGCCAGTCGGTAGGTTAGAAGTTATTGTAGCCAAGTTGATTCCACATCACTTGCCACATGAATTCCTACCATGACTGATATTAGTATTCGTTCGAATACGGCATAGTATTCGTCAGACATACGTTCTACTAGTCGACCGTACTTCTTGTTTAACCTTTTGATTATTCAAATGATTTTCATTTACATATATGTGGGCTTTATCGACGCCTTCACTATCTAAAAGCTTATTCAAAAACAACGCTTGCCTTCATCATATATTGTGCGAACAACATATGCTTCTGTTTAGTTATACCAATTATTTTTTTGTATGAATTAATAGTGCAGTGTATTTCGCAAACTGTAGCGGGGGTGTGCCTAGTTGAATGCCTTAACGGAGACATCTTGAGCATCAATTTTTGGATAAGAACCCAAGTATGGTATATTGGTTGCTCTGCTGGAGGTTGTTGTTTACCACGTAAGTCATTTTTAGTCCCCACCGGACGAAGTCCGGGACGGGGATTTATGGATTGGGTTCCATCTGTCCGTCTGTCCATCCGTCCAGAGCCGTTTCTTGGAGATGCCTGGACTGATTTTTTTCACACTTGGTAAAGGGGCAACATACTATGGAATACATATGAACGTCAATTTGTTTCATGATATGATCCAATATGGCTGCCTGGCAGAAATTTTGTTTGCGAATTTTCCATGTCCAAAGCCATAACTTAAAAATGCTTGAACAGATCTCATTCAAAGTTGGTTTTAGCACAGTGTTCTATGACATACATGTGCATATCAATTTTCGTTTTGATACAATCCAATATGGCTGCCTGGCAGCCATTTTGTTGGCGCAGTTTTCATGTCCGACATGCTTGAACAGGTGTCCCCCCCCCGTACCCGACCCTTCCTTTATTGTTTAATGGTTTACCAATCCTCACCCTAAAAACAACCACATGAGGCCAAACAACATTAACCAGGTTTGAAAATAACAACATAAACTGCCAGTTCCTTAAAACCCAATCATAGCGGGAAGCAGGGCCTATGGCATTCTCAATGACTTGTTAATATGAAGTATGTATTCCGGTATTTTATGCGCAAAGATATGCGAATTGTACCAACATTATACACCATTTCAGTTAAGTTAAAGGATTACCTTTTACTTTCTTTTTCCAGGTATGTCATTGAGACAGTGTTTCTTACGAAAATATGTTGTTTTTTTATGTTTAACAAACTAACTCAAATATTCTGATGCACTTGCACAAATGTTAATAATACAAATGTACTTTAATGGTTCAATAACTCTCAATATTTCTGATACGATGAAACATATGAAGTCAGAGATTGTATTTCCTCTTTGTGTACAAATACGATATTTTAATGCACCAAGCCTATTGCAGTCAATTACATTAATTCATTAATTGCAAAACTGTACTCTCTCTCTCTCTCTCTCTCTCTCTCTCTCTCTCTCTCTCTCTCTCTCTCTCTCTCTCTCTCTCTCTCTCTCTCTCTCTCTCTCTCTCTCTCTCTCTCAAATTACAGCTTGTGTATTTGGTTAGTACAACTTTATGATGATCCAAAATGTGACAGAGATGTTAAGTACACATTTTCTGGTGGATTTTAGCTTATTAACATTAACTAAATAACATACAGACATCTTTAAAGGAAAATGAGTGCTTCAAGCCATATGCGTCTTAAAAATAACTGATACGAAGTCAAGAACAAAATAGTAAACATAATAGCAACTGTAGTCATGCATGAAGCATTATAGATGTCGTAGAATTATAGTAGTAGCAGTTTCCAAATTCAATATTTAGTCCTGCTAAAATGTAAAGAAAATGTGGAGTCAGACCAAGGTATGAATTAAAGAGTATCACAAGGATGTGCGCAATAGAATTATAAAATGAGTAGCCTTTATGTCGATCCTGTGAATTTCTGTCTTGTGGTATAACACAAGTTTATCATTGATTAGAATATGTGGTTTACTTGTGAAGTAGTGAAAAGGCGTAGGCGTTGGTAACTTTTCTGGTGGTCATATTAAGAGGGAATCTAAAAATGTGTCTAATAACTTTTGCAAATAAAAAGGACTAATTTAAGGTTTTCTTTCACCTTAAAACTCTAAACTGCCAAACATACAATTGGATCTAATTATGTCGTCTGAATAACGGCTTTTCCTCTCACGTGTAGACACATCAAATCTATGTTGTACGTTGTTCCCGGGTCGTGGTAGATGTACAGTTGGCACATGTGCAAGCAATGAAATCCGAAAGTCTGGGCTTTGTGGTAATGGTACAAATACTACCTCACCATGTGACTGTTGTATAGGTAAATAAACATATGAATTTACAACGTTTGAAACTCAGAATAATTGAAACGTTTAATTGGTAATAGAATGGACTAATATTACCATAAGTGTATGTATGTATGTATGTATGTATGTATGCATGTATGTATGTATGTATGTATGTATGTGTAATTCAGACACAAAGTACGTAAAGGTACTTTACTACGTAGTGTAAAGGCTACACCTAACAATTAAAACCTGTATCTTGAATATCATGCAAACTTGCAGAAAGTGTTATATTGTCAGACTAAACGCTCTGTCACAAGAAGGACGAAACTATTCAAGTTGTAAAGCTGTGTCTAATTATTAAAATGTGTTTGCTGGAGTGTTGCATGTTATATGCACCGCGAGAAGCTCCTGATTAATAATTACTGTTTTCTCTTTTCCCCAAAAAAACAATGTGATTATAGTCAAACTGCCACCGGGCCCTGGAGGAGGTATATATTTATTACTAGAGTTAGATTAAACGTTAATATTCCTTTGTATGTCGCAATGGTATCTTCAAATTGTCATCCTGTGCACAGTGTATAACCTTATGTGTGTGTGTGTGTGTGTGCGCGCGCGCAAGTGCGTGCATTTGCATGGTGGTAAGCGAAAGAAGGTATGTTCATAGGTGCGTCAGGTAATGGTTAGTAAGGGAAGTAAGGCTAAAATCGCTGCGCAGTTGATTATGGGAATCAGGTTTTACCAAAGTTTTACAATTAATGTATCACATGACTAACTATTTACATATATATATATATATATATATATATATATATATATATATATATATATATATATATATATATATATATATATATATATATATATATTGGTACATGGTGTAATAATTGGTCAAACTTAATTCATTTGCATATATATATTTATATATTTGAATTATCCGTGTTTGTATATGAATTGATGTGTACTAGGTATAATTGTAAGTATACAAGTATTTTCATTTGTTAGATTTTGTCAGTATTTTTTGGTACATTCACAATAAGCCTGACTGGGGTTTACATAGGTATGCTTTTTGGCTAAGCCCCACTTTGATAATGGCAATTACATTCACTGTTCCATATATGACTAAATCGTAACATCTCCTTTGGTTCTTGTTTGTACTTTGACTTCCTTATCTATATAACTCAGGTGGACCGGAAGGTGGCGATGGTGACCATGGTAGTCAACATTTGATACAAATTCATGCTAATACATCATGCAAATTTAATCTCTATTGTAATTTCTACCTTTTTGATTGAAAGGTCATCCTGGAAATGGAGGCGGTGATCCTCGGTATACGACTTTCGATGGTCATCGATACAACTTCATGGGCAAACCTCATTGTTCATATACATTGTTTCAACCATGTAATTTCGACCCAGAGTATTCTGTCTCTGTGCACTTGACACCTGGTGAAAACATAAAAGGACGGGAAGCAACATTCATTTCCGGGATAGATGTTAAATATCATGGCCATCACATTGAAACTCGCTATGATGATACCATGGTAAGTACAGATAACACTATGCCATTTTAGCAACGCACACATGTTTATTTATTATATACACCACGGCTGTGCTTCTGTATTAACACATTTCAAAACGCAGCGAGGGAGTACCAAACAATCAGTCACCATACCTATTAGTCAACCGATATCGTCGCAAACCACGGCCTCTTTTACGGCACCGTCGAAACTTCCAGTAAGAACAGATTATTTCGAAGTGTAGCGGAAGAAATAACAGCGCTGGTTTGCGAGAATGGTCAACTGACTGACCAATAGTTCTTTCACATTTATAAATTTACTTCTTAATTTCTTTCTTTATAAACATACTATTGTACATACAATTTTAAAGATCCTTAGAATACAGAATCAAACTTCACATCACAACGCCGTTAGTCTGTTGGTAAAAAACAACATACTAATTTCAAAATTAGATCCATCAAATAACTTTCTTTCCCCTTTTTAGTATAAATATGGTGAATTTCCATAAAAAAAGATAACACCATGGAAACAGAAGGGTTGTGTTTTTAGCCTCTGAACAAAGTGAAAATTGTACTTCCGCATCCACGGCTAATACAATACTCACTGTCTACTAGATTGATTTCTTTGATACCCTCCTCTTAGAAAATTTGAAGTGTTTTTTGAAAGCCAATCCAACTTGTTATCGAAAGTTCAGTATACAATTCAAATCACATCATAATATAATTTGTCTGCCGATTTTTATGTTCAGATCAATGGTAAGAAGGTACCAACTGATCAGCCACACAATGTCACCGAAGACCTCTTTGTGCATCTCGTACATGGACGGATAGAAGTGAATCTTCGTTCCAAGTTTAAGATCATTTGGAATAGCGTTGGCAATGTCCATTCCGAACTTGACGAATCCCAACATGGCAAGGTGTGCGGGTTGCTAGGCAACGCAGATGGAGACATTACGAATGACCTGACACTACATCCTCACACAACCAACATTGCATTTGCTGAGTCCACAATGGAGGTTGATGTCGACACATTCGGCCAGAGTTGGCTAGTGCCTGGAAGGTAATTCTTAATTTATTATCATTCTGTAAGAGAGAATATTTTCACCTTCAGATTCACCTACCAACGTTTGGTTCTGTAATGATTAAAGTGACTGACAGACAGACAGACAGACAGACAGACAGACAGACAGGCAGGCAGGCAGGCAGGCAGGCAGGCAGGCAGGCAGGCAGACAGACAGACAGACAGACAGACAGACAGACAGACAGACAGACAGACAGACACATGCGGGCATAGACAGACACACACACACACACAGATTGATATAGATAGGTGGGCAGACAGGGACAGGTAGCCAGACAAACAGGCGGGCACAAGGAAGGATGGATGGATGGAAGGGAGGATGGATGGATGGATGGATGGAGTAAGCTCATTCCTCGTTGAGTTATTTCCTGCATTGTGAACACTTGAATTCAAATATAACAACCTAATTTTCTATTCAATTCTAGTTGTTAAATGGACTGTTGATGTCTTCCAGCCATGATAACGACAATCATCTCCAGCTAGGGAGTGCAGTATTTTGCCGTAATTGCGATTACACTAATATTTTGATTTCGGTTATGGTCAAATAGCCTATTGACTGGTTTTTCTCGTTTATGACATAGACTATTGATATTTCATGTACTTTGTAATTCTTCTTTATTTCCATTTAAAATCTTTTGAAGAAATGACACAAAATATTGACAGTATTGGACATAAGAAATATATCTCAGAATACGATCTTCCGCATAGCTGATATTGTCTGTGAATAGCAAATCACAATCCATTAATTCGCATCTTTTATCCAGTGTAATACTTACAATTAAAATTACAATTTCTGGTGGATTGCAGTTATTAGTCTAGTAATGTAATATTTAAACCTTTCTCATGTAATTTTAATGTCCTTTATGAGAATTTAATAATTGAATTTTTGGGATATGGTTATAAGATTACTTTAAGTCTATTTGCTTATTAGAAATGCAATAAAAATGGTCAAAAGCAATATCAGTGTCGCCGTGGTTTTGTTTTGTTACTTGCCTACTGTGATCATGAAAGTTTGGTACTGATGGTCAAATATACGTCCAAAGAAAACAATTACACGGGCATGGCAGACAACCCTCTACCATCGAAACAACCCCCACCCCACCCCACCCCACCCTCAAACACACACATGGAAATCTGTCAGATGTATTTTTGTCATTATCTTTACATTTAGCATTATGTGGAACTGTAAATAAGTTGGAAGTAAGTTACACTTAGGTAAGATTGTAGCTAAAATATCAAATCCTTTCAAACTAAATCGTGCAAAGACCGGATCTTTTAACACTAATGGACACTAGGGTGCACTTCATACCTACATTGGTGGTATATCTAGTTAGCATACACTATTCATACCAGATTTAAACTGAATGCCTCCTGTAAGGCCAAAACCATAAATTTGTGGTCTTACACACGTTGGAATGCATAATTCTGAGCTATAGGTAGGATACATGATGTACCCCTTAATTGGAAAATTAATTAACACATTGCCTAATTATCGAAAAAAACTTCTATCTGGGGTATTAGCAATGCAATACGATTATTTCATAAAACTTGTGTTTTAAAAACAAACAAACACGTGTTACAAATGTTGGGAATAAATTCACCGGTCAAGATGTTAAAATTCTTTATATATTAAATTTGTGATTTTTCAGTTGTAGACTGGACATTGGTATGAACGAAACCACATGCTTTGTAGAACTTCTGCGCAAGTTGTTTATTGCAGTCTGAACAGGCTATAGCACATTTCAAAATCCCCTAACTATTTTCATTTCGCTTTGCATTTTTTGTCATCTCTGACTATAAACAATATATTCACTATAGTAAGCAATCTTCAACAACAGATTTTCACTAAAATGTTCAAGATTACTGTTAATTTAGGTGTCGTGGAAGTTTTACTTAATCACCATTGCCATACTGAGAATAAGATGCTGACAAGAAACCGTTTCTCATTTTGTCTCTTTCTCGTAGGCTCTGCTTCATCTCTCTAATAGTCAAATTTAAAGCATACAGTTACAAATACTAGGCAAAACACGTTGCCGTGTAGTTGATCATGAAAACAAAAATTGCTGTCAAGAAAAAATGTTTTGTTTGATCCTAATGCTCAAACCATCTCTCCATCCCACCCCATCGTTTACCCAGTGTAATTGTTGCACTGAACTGATTTCACAATTAAACCTTTCAGTCAAATAAGATTTTGGATCACTACATAAATGTTAACGAATAGAAATATCCAGAAACTTACTCTGTTTCCGATTTGCCCTGTTAAACGCACAAGCAGGGAAATGTTTGAAGAGTCTTCGTAGTCTGTACAGCAGTACATCTCAACTGGCCACTGATGGCAGCATTTACATTTCTGGCTTATGGTACTTAATCATCATTAATGTTCATAGATGTTTACCAAATCAGTTTTTCCTTATTTCATAAGAAAGATATATACCAAGTTTCATTTGAGTTGATCCAGTCGTTTTAGAGATGTATGTGTGTGTGTATATATATGTATGTATGTATGTATGTGTGTGTGTGTGTGTGTATGTATGTATGTATGTATGTATGTATGTATGTATGTGTATGTAGGCAGGCAGGCAGGTATGTGCGTGTGTGTGTGTCTATCTATCCATCTATATATGCATGTCTGTCTCTCTGTCTATATGTAGGTATAGGTCTACGGGTAGGTAGTAGGTAGGTTGGGAGGGAGGCATATGTGTAAGTAAGTGTATATGTACATATATATCTATGTATATAGTTATTTACCATATGATGTAATGTGTACGTGAACATGTACACCTCAACTTCTCTGATCACAATTTTATCAAATGGGCACTGCTGTTTGGTCAGGGTGCTGTTGAAAACGAAAGCAATACCAATATACTCCTATGGTGGTGTCATTGTTGTACTCTATCATTGTGTAGCCACATTTTCCACTTCTTAGTGGCATTTCGACATCAAGTTGGTCACCAAAACATATATACAATTTGGTGCCAAAATAATCTTTGTGTTTTAATATCGAGGAATACATTGCAGCCATCTATTGCAAACACTGCATTGAGTCATTGACAAAACTATCACAACATATCGTCATGTGACAGATTATTTGTACTTGAGGACTGGACGCAAATAACAGTGGAGGGGGAGGGGTGTTCTTGAACAGTCCACTGTGTGATAAAGATTGACCCTCCCCAATGAATGAATATTCATGAAAGATGTTTCACACTAAAAGGAATAAGCACTTATAAGTTATGAATATTCAATGTTAAGAATGAGTATACCCATACTCTCACTCACATGTCATGGGGTTATCTTATCATCAGATATATTCATTTAAAACAGTCAATTTCTATTTTAAAAATGAATGTACTCCAAGTACTCAATCTCACTCACATATCTGGTTATTTCTCTTATCATTACATTATGTTTGTCAAAATAGTAAATTTTGGCAATTGTATGTTCATGTGATTTAGTGTGAATGTACCATGTATGCTCATTTGCATACAAGTTTGAAATTATGATATTTAGTGTAATGTAAACATCATTGCAGCACACACACATGCACGCACGCACACGCACACACACACACACAAACACACACACACACACCAATCCAAGTAATCACTAGTACACATTATACATCAACCACAGACACCAAACTTACAATACAACTGTTTTCATATTCCTTTATTTTGATTGAGTATTAAATCCATGTATGCACCAACTACTAAATCATCACGTTTGATATTCAATTTATCCATCAGTTCATTTGCTATCTTCATTCCTTCATCTTGACTCTGATCTGGTCTCATTACAACCTGAAATAGAAATATTAAAACATCAAATCAAGTGAAATCTAACCTCTGCTGTGTAAGACCAAAATATTAGAATTTTATTCACCCAATTGAAACTAGTGACTTCCATTTCACCAAACTGTTCTTCTAATAATGTCTGGGCTTTCTGTGATATGTGTCACTTTATCAGTCTGATTAAAATCTGATGTGTTGAAAGCGGCTAGATGCCTTTATTTACCTCTATTTCCATTGTGTTGTGACGTTTGTTTTGTTCCAGGCGATCGCCGCCTCTAGCTGCTTTCAACACTTCAGATTTTAATCAGATTGGATTCTGATATGACAAACATCAACCAGGACAAAGTGAAAGTTCAATAATTTATAACTAAATTGAACACCTAGTGTGGTATAAGTTACCGCTGTAATTCATATAGACTGAAAAAGTCATCGTATAAACTGCTTTGATCCTTCATTACAACTACATCTTTAGCTAAAGGTGAACAGGAGCACTCGCCTAAAATCCAGTCATGTTGGGATTTGCTCTTGCTTTCCCCTAATATGCCTGATAATTTGCTAACGACCAATTGCTGAATAAAGTATTAAGGCCAACACCAGAAAAAAGGTGTAAGTTATAATTAGTCTTTTAATTCTTTCCCCTGTGAAATGATGTCTACTGCATCACCACATGGTTAGAAGCAACTCAAAGTGTTGAACTGTAGGATGTAAACATTCAACATTGCTGCAGAAAAGTGCAATTATCTTATTTCAGATTTGAGTATATGACTATTATAGTGAAATGGTAGGGGAAAAGTGAGAGCAAAGCTAGTCCCCATACAACTTGATTCCAGACCAAAGGAGCACCAGAAATGACAAATATATACACTCTGAAAAAAAAATATACAGTATTAAATATATAGCTTGAAAGATGTAGTCACTGTTTCTGCTTATGTACTATGCTTCAACCTCCTGGATGACCTAAAGAGAGCTACAACTCTCTACACTGTCATAATAATTCTTACAGAACCACATGCTCTATACAATATTGTACCCACAACTCTCTCTGATTTGTAGTCAGACATCATCTTCTTAAAGTCGGACAAATCTAACCAGTGTACAGGGTTTTGTAAAAACATTTTTGATATTTGCTAAGCATAGAATTGCCACTGATGAGTTTCTGAAGACCCATTTTCATCAGTTGTGGTATCAATTGCAGAAGGAGGTAGCAATCGACAGATTTCCTTGAAAGACATGCAGAATATATTTATAACAAAACTAAGGAAAATATATGCACCTATTATGACTCTGCCAAAGATAAAGATTACTCTGATATAGGTATAACAAAAGAAATTTACATATTAAAACTCTTCATACAAACTGACTACCCAAGTTATTGATATTTTGAAATTGAAAAGGGTTTTAATTTGAGTACATGTTTAATTTTGTATTTTAGTAAATTTTATACAACAGTTACAACTTTCTTTTTGATAACGGATTGGAAGGTGTACTTTTGTTACATAAACATAATTATTATGCTTGAAATGTTGAGAAATATGGGTTATTGAAGAAGTTATAAAATAATGAACCTCCATACCAAGCAGCAATCAGGGAGAATTGTGGGTAAGATATTGTACAGTGCCATACTCGAGTGCAAGTATGGGATACTCAGGGTATTTGCATTTAGTGCTTGCACTCTTCACTGCAGCTGTACACATGTGAAAAGTGCAGCAGAAAACATTGCAAGCCGAGTACAAATATCCCTGAGTACCCACTCTGGCGCTCACATGGCATGGCATTCTGTTATTATTACATACTTATTCGAAATTACAGTGTACGCTCATGAGTTCTTGTGTACAACAAAAAAATGTGCCTTCATTTGCATACAGGTATGCAATAATATTTTCGGTACTGCACTGCATTGCAAATACCACCAGTATGTGTACACACTTTTGCAATTAATCACTGGTACAGATATGATAATGGTGGTTCCCACAGTTGTACACACCTCTATAAAACACCATTATTACTGGTGGTTCCTACACAGAGCCACATACCTCTACTACACACCATCATTACTGGTGGTTCCTACACAGAGCTACACACCTCTACTACACACCATCATTACTGGTGGTTCCTACACAGAGCTACACACCTCTATAGTGTCATTATAACTTCAGATAGCTACAACACAGAGCTAACACCTGCTCTACTACACACCATCATTACTGGTGGTTCCTACACATAGCTACACACCTCTACATTGTTATCATAACTGCAGATAGCTACAACACAGTATTACAAACCTCTAATTCCATATAATGTCCTAAACCTTCCACGTCATCCACATGAACTCTGGTTTGTCCAACCAAATACAACATTCTGGTTTTCTTTACCATGCCTTTGATTCCTAGAGCTTTCCCTAATGTGACCTGATAAAAAAAATAGAAAACACTAAATATACTCAGTATTTGAAGGTGTTTGGTATCTAAATTTAAAATAAATGCATAATATTTCCTGTAAAATCAAAGAGCATATAATATAAGTTATAACCATATTTACACTATACTCACTACGAGCCATGATGATCATTCGTTTCAAGTTTTTTGTGCTGGAAGATGTTCCAGAAGATGCATTTCAGAACATGTGTAAACTGTACATGTGTGAATATTATAAATATAAAGAGTATATGCGTGTCTTCAATGGGGCAGATGTGATGTATATGTGATTGTGTGGGATGGATGCATATCTATGGATATGTGTGTGTGTGTGTGTGTGTGTGTGTGTGTGTGTGTGTGTGTGTGTTTATGCATATGTGTTGTGTGTGCTTGTGCGTGTGCATGCAATGTGAAAATAGACTTGCTTTCACTGGTAAATTCTGAGTAATTATAGCATGATACTAAAGACAGATTTATCAAATTAGCAGTGAACAGATTGCATAATTAGTAGTAAATCAGTAAAATAATTTACAAAATCGATTTTTCTGTAATCTAAGTACAATACAGTCAAAAACTGTTATACAGTGATGCCAAAATCTGAGTCTTTTCACAAAAAAATGCATTCACAATATTAGGTGAACTATCACAGACCACATACTAGAAGAGATAAACACACGTACATGTGGCTGAGCCTTACAAATATCTGTACATTTAAATATCATTCCAAAATATTTTCTTTAATTCAACCAAGGAAAACATATCAAGTGACCTAGGGAGCTTTTTCACTACGAGTCAATTGATAAGTAGTGATGAAACCCTACGGTCACAAGTATTTTCCAGCTGAATGAAGGAAATGTGAGGAATAGTATATCTATGCCCCTCAAGCATAAATTAGTGAGCAATGGGAAAAAGCATTGGTGATTTCGAATGTTTTGACACAAATTCGAGTATTGTAAAACAAACACAAATTCGAGTATTGTAAAACAAATGATGCAGACAGAAGTTGTCATGACATAGAACAGCCAGAGTATAATAACCCTTATGTTTGTTAAAATGTAATAGACCTGTTGCCTGTTCCAAGATGCATTGCGCGTCAGATCTCCATACAATGTCATACATTGTGTACGCGCTGAGGGGTTTGCACGTGCTTTACTCAGGGGGATGGTTGTCACCTGACCGTACCCTGGGTTCACCTGTAAAATCGCTCTCTATTATTGATGGCGTTTAGTCTTTGTTCTATAAAATCACTCATAATCAAAGACGTCAACATGTCTTTCCATCATTTCCTGATGAAAATGTTATTTCAAACGACTAATAAAGACAAATTTAAACAAGACTAAACGTAACAACATAAGCGACGTCCTGTCACGCAATGCACCTTGGAACCGGAAAATTGACTATTCAACCTAGCTTGTCTGCCATATAATGCTCTCCTTTCATTCGCACTTTACCTTTAAGCCTTCATGATCAGTGATATAGGTAAAGTGATAGTCACTACTTTTAGGTCCAAGTGTGTCTGGTCTCTCATAAAAAATTAATTCTGCTGGATAATCTTGGTTCTAGAAAAAGATACAAGAAAGAGTCACTTGTTTGTAATTATACCTATGACCACTTTATCTATGTCTGACAGAGTGACAAGATGTTTAAAAAGTTAAAGGGATTGCTACTCCAGGAAATAAAGGCATTTCCATAAAGTGGCTGGCTTGGAATCTGCAGGTTGCGGGTTCAAGCCCTGTTATTGCCGTTTGTTTCTGAATGGTTAAAGTCCTTGTGCAGGATTTGAACCATGATTGAGACTCAGTCAACCGAGCTATGTAACTGGGGACCTGGTAGGATAGAGGTTACAATGTGAATGCTTTAATCCTATGCACTTATAAATGCTGCAATGGATTATATATGCTCCCCTGGGAGTTGAAGTACTATTAAGGGTCATTGTGTCGCTATAAATCCATGCCTGGGGTAATAATTGTAAAGTGCTCTGAGTACAGAGTGGGAAATCGCTATATAATTTTATAAAAACCAACATTATTATAATTACTGGGGATGAAGGTATAGTAGTCCACAGGAGCGTGTATTATTGCTTAGATTTCCGTTTTCTTAGGAAAATATCATACAAATCTTGCTGCTACACATGTATCGATCTATAGTACTACGTATACTATAAATATATCTCTTTCCCTGTACTGGGACTGAGTGTACAGGTAGGAATATATATTCAAAATGTTGTTATATTTAGTCTGTAGACCTCGAAAACAACAATCTATGAAATATTACACGCCCCTGTGTAGTAGTCTGGATTCCTTCCATAGTATATCGAATTTCAAAATCATCTCTTCACACCATCTAGCTCAATTAGAAATCAAGAACCAAAACTTGTCCTATCCTGATCTGACCATCATTATGTAACAGCCCCCAATAAACACTTACTTATAAATTGGGCTATTAGACCTTTCCAAAATTTGCCATGGTGGCACTCTACTTCCTGTCTGTGCGTACCTTAGGGGTATACATTGTATAGGTTACTCAGTTAATCATAGAGCACTGCTGCTTTCCACGATGTCTGAACAATATGAAAAACATCCCTGATTTACACTTCTACAGAATACCAAGGGACAAAGCTCTTAAGAAACAGTACTATCAGGTGATGATACCCCCAATTTGAGTGAGGGCGCTGTATTCTCAATTTCCTGTTTGCAGTCTACAATGGCCTAGTTACTGTGATTGATAAATCCTCTCTCGCCCAACTAGTAATTACTTGTTTACAAAATAATACCCCCTTGGCAGAAAGAGAAATAAAACATTGTGTTTGTGTGGGTGGTTTCAGTTTAACTTGAAATTTCATCTCAGGACCTCATTGAGCTAGACATGGTGAGATCTTGAGATTCGATGCCAAGGATAGTATCTAGACTACGAGTAATTTAGGTATAGAGGATATGATTAATTTTTAGCTCCTAGCATCCTCATAAATACTGCTTGACAATATGACAATATGAACCACTGAGCTACGTACATATTTCAATTTTTTAACGATAACACTTTAACATATATTGGCCATTTTTTTATTTTTGAAAACTTTTAATCAAGTTTCCTTTACACCTCAACAAGTGACTACATGTAATCAATCAACATCAATATTTTCATTCATTTTTACATTAAAAACCCTCAAAATTTGACAACAATTAACTTACCTTAAAAACTCTCAACTTTAGTCTTCCTTTTTCACATTGAAAGAATGTATCTTCTTGCATCATTACTTCTCCATCACTATCACTCAGTTCTGATGCAGTTTTCTTCAACTCTTCAATGTTCCTAATTCTAGCTTTTACCTCTATATTGCTGGGCATGTTCTGAAAAACATGGATAAATCTCGATTACAAACAAACATCAACCTTCAGGGTTGTCGGTGGCCAAGCAGTTTAAGCTTGTATGCCTCTTACCTCTGCAGCCTGGGTTCAAACCAGCTGAGCCGGGTGTCAGCTTGGTTTGATTAAATTTACATTGCTGTAAGTAAGAAGAGTGTTGTTCAGTTTGACTCTACCGTACAACGCAGTTTTCAACGAGTACTCCGGTATCCTCCTGCACTAACACTAAACCAAAGGAGCCTATGAATGTCCCGACTAGCTCCCGTTGGTCATCCGATAAATAAATAAATAAATAAATGAGGTGTCAGTTCCACGTATCTAACCATCATTTTGTCTAATGAATCATCATTAAAGTGGTCATATGGATGAGGATTTAGTATTTATTTTAGATTTTTAATTTATAAAACAATTTCCTACTTGAAAAATCAATGTGAAACAACATTGACAAAGTCTGTGTTTGTAACTCAATGCATTGCAAAAAGCTACAAAAAAAATATTTAAATGGCTTGTTATTGTCCAATATGTACAATAACAAAGATTTAGTATTTTACACATTTATTAATCTTTTGTAATTCATTAATTTATTGAGCTTCTGTTCAAATGTAATGCAGTATGTCTTTGGTATGCCATTTTATGCCTGTATTTCAGTGTTGTCCAGGGTGTCAAATAATACAAATATCATGGTTCTAGAAATATGTATTGATAACTATTAATTCATGAGAATTACCTTGGCTTTTCACAGAATTTACTAAGTTCTTAGGTTTACCAACTGTAAATATGGAAGTGACGAAATTACGGAAATTACTCTATTCTGTTGACTTGGGGTTTTGTTCTTGCTTATCTTCCTCCTTTTCACCGCTTTCAAGTCTGGCTCCAAATAAAGCATGACGGGAAATAAAGATCGGCCATATGGCCTAACCGCCTGTCAGGGCACATTCATTTAATATCAATCCGCAATATTGTCAATTTGTTGTTCTTTTTTTATAACAGATCCGTAGTAAAGACAACATTCGTATATTTAGTTCTATCATGTTCTAAAAAGGTAAAATCCGCTTTACTGAGCCATTCTTTCGCCTAAAATATTCAATTTATTAGAATTACTTTTCTTCCGCCAGCTGCGCATAAGGTTGGCGGCCATGTTGTAAAGGTTGGCTTCTGCGGTGTTGGTCGATTGCCTTACATCTGGTGGATACGTAGCGAAAAAAGTGAAATATTGCCGAAGTTAATCAGAATACCTGCCATATTTTGGCATATTTGGACGCCTGTGATTTGCTTTTACCCTATTGGGTAATTGGTAAGTACTTGAAAGATCGCCACGTCGATTTATTTGAAATTTTTCCCCGTGTGTCACTCGGCGCATAGTTCGTTTAAATTTGCATCGAGTTTGAAAAGCCGGGAGGGAGGCAAATTTTATTCGCTTAGAAATGTAGCCGTGAGACGTAAGTTTCATGTAGAAAACATAAATTAATTATAAAATTGTTCGATCAAAATTCTCAATTTGTTTCCGGGGTTTGCAATAGACAGGGAGACCGAAAAAGTTTGCTTTTTGTGTAATTTCGATGATGCCAGGGAGTCCGTATTCAGATTTCCGTATTTACGTCGGCGTGTCAAAGGTTAACGACCACGCAGTCAGACTGTCGGTTGCATAGAATTTATAAATAGAAAAACCCGGGAACACTTCAAGCTTTGTTTGCTTTGTATTATTGTGCAAATAAAGTGCATCCGTCGATAGAACAACTTACAAATTACAATTTTTATGGTACCTTTTACGATTTTATTCTTTGTTAATAGCTAATAATGCTATCTTCAGCGTAAATTATAATATTCAGCCTGGTGTTAAACTATTCAAATCTTCCAACGTTTCAAATATTAGAGAAAGTTAGCTTTAGCTTTATTTCGCATTATTTTTCTTACTGCCCGGGCCATTTAGAGAACCTCCTATACACATGTTGTTATGCTAATTCTAACAGTTGTAGTAACCTTTTTTGGGCTTTCAAGTTCAGTTTCTGACATAATTTTTAATTTATGTTTTTGGGACAGAGATCACTAATACACTATCTTATTTGCCGTTGGATAGAAAACTTTACAATGTATGTAAATAGAGACAAATAATTTCATTGTATTTTCTTTGTAAGTGCATGATTTAGGCTACATATATTGTTATAATAAAGAAGAGTGATATGAAACTAAAATTAGATTCATCAGTGAAGGTCATGACCTTGCAGCTGTCCTGGTTTGACCTTCTCTATTGAGATGCTGTTCTACTTTGCATGTAATTATCCAGTTCTTGAATATGTTTGCCAAATTTCTGTTTGTAACAAAGAAAGGTGGAATACTTTTATTGAAAATACCTGTGAATGAAAGTCTTTCTGTGCTCTTAGCCCCAAGTATCAGATATTTTCCAGTTCTTAACAGTTTTGGCTAAAAATAGTAAAACTGTAATACAGAGATAGTACATGTACATTGTACTTTGTAGATCATGAAATCCTGTAGCACTCAATCACTTCCTGTGTGTTATTGCTTAGGTTTATGATTGGAAAACCCCAGTTCTTGCCTCCTTCCTTCAAAAAATTATTGTAGTAAAATTGGATCCCATATGATGGTTATTATTCTACCTACTCCCTGTCATCAGACCACTGGTTAGGAACTCAGTAGGGAATAAAAACACATCTTTCCAAGATGGAGATTTTATCAAATATTTAGAAGAAAAGGAAAAAAAGAGGAATTCTTTCCCTTAAAAAAAAAAAAGAAGTACCCCCCCCCCCCCCAAAAAAAAAAAAAAAAAAAAAAACATTTAAAAAAAAAAAATAATAAATATAGCCAGCAACTAGAGTTTGATGTGTATTAATGAAGCCCAGGTAAATATACACCACAGTGTAATGACCAAACTGACCTTTGTACTTATAGTCTTTTCTGTGTCCAAATGATAAACTTTAGGTTGATTAATAGTGCATATTTGCTGGTTCTTAATATACATGTACCCCAGCACTATTTTATATGCTGGGCCAACAAAATGACAATATTATTATATCTACATCCTAAGTAGGATTCTTGCCACGTTTTAGGGCAACTGTAGAATCCACTTATATAAATTCTTGATAAATAGAAAATTTATTCATTTACACGTTATTATATTATGCAAATTTATCAAACCTCTATCACATTGTTCTGAGAAGGACATTGCTTAGTCAGAGTCAAAGTGTATTTTGAATATCTTTTTTTTTTTAGAATGTTGATTTTGTATCCAAAAATATGTAGTCACCAAGTATGCTAAAAATGGATCCATTATACATGTGCTGCATATCCATATTAACTCTGTATGTTTCTGTGCATGCATGAAGTAGAATGTTTGGGAGAAAATTCAATATAGTTGTGTACTATTTTTGTCTCATCAGTTGGAATTAAAAAAAGAAAAAAAATACTGGTCACAATTTTTAAAATTCTAATTAGGTCTCAAAAAGAAGGTATTAAGCATTATTTAATGTGTAGGGAATTTCCGTCACAAAAAAAGTGTTTTGTTTACTGTTTGTTTTCTAGAATGCCAGACATTCCTTACCCTTCAGTACTACTCCTAATACTGAATAAAATACTATGTGTTTTGTAAACACTTCTTTTGTCGTTTCAGGTTGACAGTCACCATGGTCATTGAAAATTTCCAAGGATCCCGTTTTGCTCCAACTACAGGGATGACGTGTAAAGAACTGTGTGAAAATGATGATTTAGGGACCAGTTTAGTCCTGGATCCATACTTAGGTTTTACAACTCATAAAATGAATACCAGGTATAGTATGCCATGTTCCTTGTCAGAAGTAATCAATCAACCAATCAACTCTCAGTACTTGAATGAGAATTTTACCACCCTGGCATGTTGTAAAATAACGGACATTCAATTTCTTTGTTGATACAATGACTGGCACTCCACATGTTAGGCATGCATTACTATAAATGTGTGTGTATAAGTTGACTTTCCTGTTCTATTTTGACCCTCTAGCATTGTTGTAATGCTATTCCAGGTACCGAGAATTTTTTACAAATCTACAAAAATGAAATTGTTCTGTCAATCCTTTATAATTTTTACGGGTAAATCAATCAATCAAAATCCAAAATGAATTACAGTTCTATCATACTGAACAGGGGTGAATATATTCTGTCCAAGTGCATTTACTAGTTAGTACTTGTAGTCTGGTCACAGACACCACAATTTCTTAGCTGTCTTTGTTGGAAAAGTCAATTGTAACCATACAATATTGCTTGACTGCCACCCAACTGTGCCATATTAATTGAAGGATTTTAAAAGCCTCTGAACCCAGATATCTTCCTAACTAGAAGCCCCCCCCCCCCCAAAAAAAAAATAAATAAATAAATAAATAAATAACTGGATTCGGCCAGTCATTACTAATTGAATAAGACTAGAGTTATGTAGATTTATGCACTACTATTCATTATGTGTTAACTAATAGAGGCTTTATGGTGCAAGAAGTATATATTTTGCTAATAGACGATGGAGGTAAATCCTGCCATTACCGTTTGTAGACAGTATTGTAAGTTACTATGACTATGGTGTAGTTGTTGTTGAAATGATGATTTGGTATGATAGGAATTGCCGTCTGAAACGACAACTGAAGCTAACATGACCCAAATCTGATCAGCAGTATTAAGTAATTGTTATTCTATAGCCAACATGAAATTCAACCAGAGCATGCAATGGGGTTGAGTGATGTGTGAGGGTACCCTGTCACAGCTTACTTTACAGACTGGCTCAGGGATATGAGATTATTTGCAGTTGTGGTAATAATCTTGGATTAAATAGATTAGTATTACTGTTGATTTGAAGAGCAAAACATATTGGCCTGGAGGGCAACTTAGCCATTAACCATTAGCGCATGACATTCTAAGAAATAGTCCTAACATTTCCACAAATTTTTTTCACAACAACAGATTTCGACCAGTGACAGCAAGATCAGAGCAGCTTAGACAAACTGTGGACAAATTCCACAAGAAAAAGTCTACTCTAGAAGACACTTTGAAATCTTTAACATCAGGTGACTGGTACAGATTATATTTCATGAATAAATCGAAGAATCAACAAAATACATTTAAGGAGCACGTAAGTATTAAAAGTTACTGTACAATAATGACAGTCCATTACTCACCAGTCATATGAATTAAATGTAATGGTGTAGCAGTGTCAAGCGTTTACCAAGGTGCAATATGTTGAAATGATGATTTGGTATGATAGGAATTGCCGTCTGAAACGACAACTGAAGCTAACTTGACCTAAATCTGATCAACGATGATTCACAAAATAACCAAATACAGTTGTACACTATTCAGTGTTCTCCTTAGAATTTGTCCACAAGAGGGCGCTGTGATCTGTAACTTTTACCTACTTACTTGTTGGGGACCGGGTAGGGAATGTCTAGGGTCAGTTTCAGAATCATTTTGACCTAAAATGATGTTGTATTCATGAGGTCTAAATCAAGAAAGTAGTGAAAAAGTGCAGTAGTGCAGTGTTGGGATGATTAATAACTACAAAGAAGAAAAGTAATGAATTTGAATGGAAAAATGGTGAATTGACTCCGAGTTGCTAACCTTACATGAAGCCACAATTCATTATTTTCCATTCAAAGTTCAATAATTTTTATCTTTCTTGATTTTAATATTTAGCCCTGTAATGTGACATGGGTTGTACTTTAACATAACATTTTGAGGGTTAGACTGTATTGATACATCGTGTTGTCATGGCTTCTTAAGTGCTGGCTGATAGCGTGGCACAAATGTCTATCTTATAGACTAGTTGAGAGTCTGTGATGTTCTGATGACAGTGATGTGATGGTTTTTCTATTTTGACAGATATCAAGGTATCTCATGATGTTCTCAGGTGAAGCAGGTTTTGAAATTAAACAATGTAACCGATACTCCTTGGAAGGACAGGGTGCAAAGATTGTCAGCACAAAAGAATGGTAAGGGAGATTATCATACATACTTACAATCACATGCGTCATTGCGTGCACATAGTATTGGTACTTATGCTGCGATGTAGTACCGAAAACATAAACGTGACCAGAAATGATGTGAGGACTGGGTACTTATTTTAGATTTTGGATTATAACAATTTTATCATGGCCTCCTACTTGCAAAATTAAATGAACAACATATGCCAAGTCCTTGTTTGTAACTCAGTACATAGCAAATGATTAATAAATGTATTGCAAACATTTTACACATTTTTCATGTTTTTGCAATGTATTGAGTTAAAAACACAGATTTGGTCTGTCTTATTTCACATTGATTTTTAAAGTAGGAAGCCATGATAAAATTGTATAAATTAAAAAATACCCAATCCTCATCCATATAGCCACTATAATGTACAGCTGTATGCAAGTAACTGTACATGTACAGCAAAGTTCATTGAAATTTTGTGTGGATATAATCACTCTGTAATCAAGAAAGTGTAAATACTAATAAATAAATAAATAAAAAAATTGAATATATTGCCATTTGACAAAAACTCACCATTAGAGATGTCACCCTACCATGAGTGAAGTTACATCAATGTCCGTTGATAGCTTATATTAGCATGCCACATACAGTATGTGTCTGTTTGCATACCGATCATTCTCAGCACCTGAAATAAAATTTTACATCTAGGCATGTCGATAGAAATGAGAGTTGTATTCAATTTAACTTTTTGTTCCAAACACAACTTGAAAATTTTACCTGAAATTTTCGACTGCATACTTCAGTGGTGTAGCAGTGCAAAGCATTTACCAAGGTGCAATATGTTGAAATGATGATTTGGTATGATAGGAATTGCCGTCTGAAACGACAACTGAAGCTAACTTGACCTAAATCTGATCAACGGTGATTCACAAAATAACCAACTACGGTTGTACAGTATTCAGTGTTCTCCTTTGAATTTGTCCACAAGAGGGCGCTGTGATCTGTAACTTTTACCTACTTACTTGTTGGGGACCGGGTAGGGAATGTCTAGGGTCTGGCGACTGTTTCAATATCATTTTGATCTAAAATGGTGTTGTATTCAGAGTATGACATTCATAAGGTTGAAATCACGAGAGTAGTCAAAAAATGCAATAGTGCAGTGGTGGGATGATTAATAACTACAAAGAAGAAAAATAATGAATTTTGATTGTGTTTGGAACAAAATTTAAATTGAATACTATGGTTGTGTTTTGATTGTGTTTGGAACAAAATTTAGATTGAATACCAACACAGACAAATTTCTATTGGAAAAACAACAACAGCTATTCGGTTTTTTTCGGTTGCTAACATAACTTCCACTTCTCATGCTACACAATGTAACATAAGTGTGCATGAGATGGTCGACCTGTTTGTTGCATTTTGACCTGCTAGCATGAGATAAAATGGTATTGCTGGTACCGAGAAGCAATCTGCCATCATCTTATTTCTGACTTAAATTCATATGTCACAGATATGTACCTATTATCACATCACTGCAGGTCATAAACTAATAAAAACATAAACTTATATTTCGTTATTTCAGGTCAAGACATGAAAAGATCACATATCTTGTAGGCTGTATTTCAGAACTAACCCCTGTAGAAGAAAACCAGTTACTGAGACATGGGGAAAATGACTTCAGTGTTATGTATTCCACGAGGAAAAACTGTGCTCAACTCTGGCTAGGGCCAGCCTCTTTTATCAACCATGGTAAGTCTTTAAAAAAATGAAGTTAACTAATCCGATTGACATGTAGACATCGTATCTTTTAGGGTTACTACACATCAAATATTTGTATGTGCCTCACAAATGAATCTCTGCCAAGATGTTATTTGGTTGTTCAGAAATCTTCATACTATTCTTAGTTGAAATCAAGAAGAAAAATGAGTTGTCACTATTATGCAATATTTTATATATAGAAATCAATATGATATGAACAATCAAAATAAATAGGGAACTTGCAAACCTGCCATATTGAATGTTGCATCATGGGAAATGTGATAATAAATGCTAATCAATTAGTATTATGAACAATATTGTTACATTGTTTATAACCATAAATGGTCAATTCATAGTTACCCTGACCTTTGTGGGAGATTTATTTTATCAGTAGCTCCAGATTAGGTAATACGATAACCACAGATAATCCCATAGTCCTCTGCGTCTGAGCATGCTCAGTCTGGATTGCAAGTTCCCTATCCTTCAATGATTTCAAAATAAACAGGATCAAGCATTCATATGGCAAAGGTTAGATGATTCAAGTTAATTAACATAAATTTTAAACAGATTCCATTCTTCCTTATGTACAATTACCTCTCTGTTTACATACTGTTCATGCTTTGGTGTTTTTTTATGTACTAACTAACACCCTCCTGAGAGAGAGGGGTTAGTGTAAATGGATAGCTGGACAGTTGTTTAACTTTTATTCTTCTTCATAATTTTCAGATTGCAGACCAAACTGCAAGGTAAGTCTTAATAGGAAAGATCTAACGGCAAACAGCTAATACTGCTTATTTGATTAATGACAAAAATGTGTCTTTTAACCACTGTTGTACTATACATCAGGCCAAAATAAATTGTGTAGTTCCAATAACACCCAATTTCAAAATAGCGTAGGAAGGAAATTGTTTTTGTCTGGTTCAGATTGTTACCTTTATATACTAAAGACATTATGGGATACAGCACTGTATTCTGCAGTATTGTTTTATTCAAATGAGGCAGATAACCTCATCAAGTCTTACTCTGTCTCGAGAGACTTTCAAAAACAATTTTGATTTTGATAGTTTGTTTGCAAATTATTTAAAATGTTTATGGTTGGAAGTGAAAGACAGGATCCAAACCCTTGCATCTGTGTTGTTGTCATACACTATGACATTTATTGAACTATGGTAGAACAGCCAATATGGATTACTGTGGTTAGCCCATGGTCAGTACGATAATGAGCTTCAACAAATGACCTTACTAAAAATGAAGTATGCAGTGTTGAAGCCCCACTTGTTGTTGACTTGAACATTTTTGCTTCGAGATGAAATCATTAAGTTGGCCAGATTTTAATAATTACGATTTGTTGGTGGTCGAACTACTTGATTTATGAAATAAAGAAAATTGAAAGAATCTAAAGTCAGACAAGGGTGAAGGGGAGTCATGACATACTGAAGGTTGCAGCCAGTGTGGTCTCATCACTAGTGTTGAATGTTGTGAATGAAAATTAATAAATACGTTTGTAAAATGAAACAAGTCTATACAGTGCAGAGATTGGTCAGTGATATTCCTCAAAGAAGTTTTGTTTTTGCCACTTAATCCCTCTTTCTCCCAACTTATACTTCTTAATTTGTGTAAATAAATATCCCCTGGAGAGAAATGGGATTAAAAAATATGTGATGAATTAGTTGATCTAAAATATGGGTAGGATACAGCCGAATGATATATATTGTAAAGATAACTGATTTATAAGCAAGTGAATAAAGATTCAAAAAATGTATGCAAATATATGCCTAGCAACAACACAATGCCCTTAGCACCATTGAAATGAAAATGTATATTGCAAAAAGAGCAACATGAATGGTTAGGTAAGTGGATAAACTTTCAAAGAATTGACATAATTGACCCATCAATGTAGATACTGCCCATACAAACAGTAAAATTATGGTGTATATAAACTTTTAAAAAAAATAACATAAACTATACAATGCCATTGGTGTAATTTTTGTAGTCAAAATGCAAAGATTAAAAGATGATTTCTGAGACTGTGGGTGGCCAATTTAAAAGAGTAGAATATTGATGGGATTATGACGGTAATTAACTCTGTTATCTGGCTTTGATCAAATATGAAAGGACGTGTATCACTAGAAAAAGGACACTCAAGCCCCAGTTGCTATGACCCCAAGGTCTGATTGTTATAAAACTTTACCTTATCATCACGGCCAATAAAAAACACTGTTGAAAATATTCTTTCACTACTCCTTCAGATTTCGTACAATGAGTGTTTTCCAAGTCTTTCTATTAAATTTGGTACAAGTTTGGAAGTTGGAATAGTATGCCAATGTATACACTTAAATGAATACCGTAATACCACACTTAAAAATTAATACTTGCCAAATACTATCAAGTCCAGTGATACAGTGTAAAATACCAATGTGAGAAACTGTAATTGAAACAAGTGGTTAAACCACTTACCTCTTACCACTGCGGTCAGAGTGTGAACCCATTCAGGGTTGTCAGTGACTGAGTGGTTAAACCACTTGCCTCTTACCACTTCAGTCATGGTTAAATTTACCACGCTGTTCAGTTTGACTCTACTGAACAACACAGGTTTTCCCCGGATACTCCAGTTTCCTCCTGCATTAACACTGAACCCATGAGGGATGGCCCTCGCTGGACTTCTTGGGAGACAAGTGTTTATATACTTAAAGAACTATCCAGTATAAATAAAGATAATTATTATTATTAAGCATAACCCGACTAATTTGTGTTGATTTCTGCAAATATTTACAGTTTGTATCTACTGGAAGAGACACTGCATGTGTACAGGTACTGAGAGATATTGAGCCTGGCGAGGAAATCACTTGTTTCTATGGTGATGGTTTCTTTGGAGAAGACAACTGTTACTGTGAATGTGAAACATGTGAAAGGTATGTTTGTATTTAGTTATAATAATAATAATAATAATAATAATAATAATAATAATAATAATAATAATAATAATAATGGTTTATTAATCTCAGCCATTGTGACCAAAAGGCCAATTTACACTGAGTTACAAAAAAAAAATATACAATTGAATCCAATTTAAAAAGGATCTCTACAAGGTAAAACCACAATCAGCATAAAATTTACACAGAACGCCAAAACACAATTTACAGAAATACACAAAACACGAGAACGCAAGGAAAAGCATGTAGTAAACACTTTACCTATTGCGAAACAAATTTACACAGTACACTATCGGACTACATTCTTTGCGTTTTGTGCGAAATGAAAAATTCACACGGTTGATAGAAGTAGATATCAGAAAAGATAATGGTGATTTGGAACGTTTTTGCGCATATTTCAAGCACCACAGAACCAGTGACATAGACAGGGGTTGTCGTGACATACAATAACCAGGGGATATAAACCATATTTTCTGTTCAAAGACAATAAATTGGCTTGTGCATAGTGTAATATCACTCATTCTCTTCAAAGTGCCAGTCTTCTTGTTGGAACTGTGACCAAAGGAAAATGACCTAAGTGGCCTTGTCACTACGAGTTATTCGATGAGAACTGACAAAACCCTTAGTATTTTCCAGCTGAATGATGAAAACTATTGGGGAAGGATGTGGTCTTACCATCAAAAGTTTAATTTATGAAAAATGAGGGAAAGTAATGCTTTTTGAACATTTGACTTTTATTTCCAGCACTGCAGATCTAGTGACATAGAAACAAGTTGTCATTGCCTAGAACAACCTGGGTATAAAACTAGGATTTTTTAAACAGATTATTAACTCTTTAGTGGGGTCTAACATCGATAGAATATTTGTACAGCAAACTATACACTCATCTGAAAACATATACATAAGAAGTTTTTAGACAGAAATGAATGAATAACCATCATATCTGTTTTTTTTCTCTCAATTTCTTCAGGAGACAAACTGGGGCCTTCACACCTAAAGATACCTCTGAGAAAGATGTATTATCAGAAACAACGTATAGACTACGAGAAACTGATAATAGGTTGTCAAGGATGAAAAGGGAAAGTGAAAAGAAGAAGAAAAACAATGGCGCAGTTCAGAACGGAAGATGTCGATCTACATCAAGATCGAGGGGTAAGAACAGTTCACAAGAAAAGTCCAGTCAGACGTACTTTTGCCTTTACTGGGCTTTAGTACAATTGTATTGATTACTGCTGCTGCTGCTGCAAACTTAGATATGATTTTAGGTCAGAAAATAGCACCTCGGTATCTAGTCTGTAAAGTATGCCATGACAGGGCGCCCTCACACATCAGTCAGCCAATGATGGGGGAACAACACAATGTATGTTACAGTGTACTTGGTAACTTCCTGACCATTGTAATCATGTAAAGAAGCCCTACTGCATTGGACATGTGTTCAGGTATCTTGGGGAATTTCATGTAAAGGTTTATGGGACCCTCTGGTGATGACATCACTTTTACCACAATTGACACTCTTTTGTGTTTGTCAAGACAGAGATTGTTGAACAAGGCATATAATGTGGACTAACCATACAGTGTTCTGAAGTTTGGCACTTTAAAATTGTCGTTGATTGACACAAATTTGATTGATAGACAATATTTCAACAAGATTCTTGTTACCTGAAATATTAGTTTACTCCCCATTCACATTCACAACATTTCTTGGTCAACACCCTGACAACTATGCTGCACACTATGGATAGACGACTATGCTGCAAACTCTATATATAAATTACCGTAGACACTTTGAGAAGAAGTCAATCTTCTTGTTCTATTTTGACCCTCAAGCATGAGGTAAAATGTTGCCTTTAGGTACTGAGAATTATCTATGATTACATGTGTTTTAACAGTGATGCCTAATTGTGTGTTTTCTATATCATTACATAGGGGGACCAAAAAGTGGCGGAGGAAGTCATAGTAGACAACATCGAAGAGGTCGTTCTCGGGGAAGCCCTTCACGTCTGGGGGTTGGGTCACGCTACAGTTCAAACTATGGCAAAAGGAGAAATCCCAAACTGACGAAGTATGATGCTGAATTGATCAAAGCACAAGGTTATAGACTCCGAGAACCCAAAATTGTATTAACACCTCAGAAACTCAGCCCATCGCAGACTGTCAAAGTCAATCATGAAGGAAGGATGCTGCAAGTTGTACGCAAACGACTGAAAATGGAAGGTAATGTTGATGGAAGCGAAATGGAGTCAACAGTAGAATCTGACTTTGCATCTGACTTTGATGGTCTATCACTCTTGGGACTTGATACAGATTCTCAGGAGGAAAGCCAAGGGGATGTCACTGTGAAACAAGAAATCTGTGGTGGTGATAATAATGAGAAGTCGTTGACTGTTGATGCAGAAATGCCATCACTCCAGAACATAAAAGTAGAACCGCCAGACTGTGATAACATAGAAATTAAGTCTGAAAAAGAAGACTCAGATTCATATTGTCCAGCATGTGAAATCAAGAAAGAGAACGAAGAGATAACTCAAGAAGTCGAGTTTAACAACCAGAAAGTTTCGAACAATGAAATTAAAGAGGATTGTAACCTGGTGAATAATCAAGTGAAAATATGCAATCAGGGTATAATGACTGCTTCACCTTTCTCTAGTAGTTTAAATCCATTCAACATGGAGAGAGGCATGTCACAAGGTGTTGCACCATTGTCGCCAGAATCTTACACATTCAACGATATAAACTCTGCTAATGATACTGTTGTTGCCCCTGCAATCTCATACAGAACTAGCTTGGAAGCCATTACTCGCATTAAGATTAAAATTAAAGCTAACACGACATCTACTAAATGTACTGTCACAGAAACAGACTCAATCTCAAGACAACAGAACAAACCAAGGAATGTATGCAAAGTCAAAATTAAAGTACCCAAGAAGACTAAAGTACGCGTAAAGAAAAATTTACGGACAAATTGTGCGGGCAGGAAAAAGAAATTGACATATTATAATGCTGAACTTATCAGGCGAGAAAAAGACAAGATTCCTAAAATCACAATACGGCTTAAAAAAAGTCACTGTAAATCTATAAACAACTGCAGTAGTAGTAGTAGTTTTAGTAGCAGTAGTAGTAATGTAGAAGAAGAGAGCAGAGTGGTAGATACAAAGAAATTAATGAAAACGGAACATCCTGTTGGACCAAAACTCCCCAAACTCTCCGACTATTTCATATCATCCGAGTCAGACTTCAGCAAAGTCACAAGTGAAGAAGACATGCATATATTCGATACTCCAGAAAGTTTTTGTCAAGATGATAATGTTGAAACGCAGGGTACAAATTTATATCCGAACAGCGCTGAAACAAACGTACATGATATGAACGAGTTCTTCTCGGATTCTAGTGTCAGAATAAATACAAGTGATGATGATATCAATACTGATAGAGAAAATACTGTGGATGAGTTAGCAAATGAAGTTAAAATACCAGACCTGCCAAATTTAGGTGTATTAAATGACTCCGATTTCAGTACTGGTATTCATGGTCTATCAAGAGACAGCTACAACGATAGTGAAGAGGAATTCTCCAGTGAAACGCACAATATTATTAATTTAGACGGAAGAGAAATTCCATTTCCAAAACTGCCATTTTTCTACTTGCCTGATGATGAAATAAAACAGACATGTAGAGGACCCTGGGGAAATTACAAAGGACCGATCATTGATACTGCTAAATTACTGAAATATTCCGAAAAACTGTTGTTTCCGCGTCCAATGAAGTCTGATCTACCAGAGTTTGGCATGATTGGAAGTTTAAGTAGTGGCTTTGGAGATGACATAGCAAGTATGTGCAATGCAAATAACAATAGTCTTAGTAGAGAACAGGTAAATGCTTGGAAACTGCCAACCCCGCCATATCAGCCCGCTATCGCGACACCACACTCACAGACTGATTTCTGTCTTTCTACTGATGTACTCAGTACCAACGGGTGCAATAATAACAGGGAAGCAGGTCAGCTAATGGAGAGTCCAAGGAAACTGGACGATCCTTGGACTGAACACAGCAGTGTGAATGACATTTGGAAAGAGAAGAAAAAACGCAAACAGAAACCAAAAGATCAGACTTTGAAAAGTGACAGCAATACTCAGAAAAAAGTGTGTTCAATGCCTGGGTCTCCTGAACCCAAAATAATACAACTCTTCAAAGAGGAAAATGCTTATATGGACAGTAAATTGTCCAGTAAAAACAAAAGGAAACGAAAGACTCGTCAGAAAAAAAAAGCCACTGCATATTGTATGGCTCCTCGACTATCGCAGCTTCAGGACATGTACGAAAACCCTCGCAATCCCGCTTATCAGAACACCGATCAGATTAATCATACTCATGAGCGACTTATGAAAGTGTTGCCATTACAGACAGATAGTGACTGTACAACCAGTCCTGTCATTCTGCTTGAAACTCCCACAAAATTGATAAGCCCTGTGGCATCACCTCGGCGAAGCCCGGGCAACAAACACTGCAGTAGTAGAACAGAGAGTCACTCCCTCAGGACAGGAAATGATGTATACAATCCACCAGAGCTCTTAGAAAACAAGATTACAGCGCAGCCGAAAAGAAAGCACAGTGAAGACCAATACCAATTTTGTTTGCCCAAGAAACTGAAGATGAAATTTGGCGATGATCGGTTCGAACGTTCCATCCCAAAACAAAGCAAGGACGTGATAGTGCTGAGTGAGGACACGGATGAAGAGACTGCATCACCAGATAACTGAAATATAAGTGTAATGATAAAAGTGTATGTAATAGGTGCAACTTGGACCAGATGTAAAATGTGTAGACATGAAGCAGGGACCTGAACTATAGATGCAGTGAGGACCAGATGTGTAGATGCAACTAGGACCCTATAAGAATAAAGTAGATGCAGCAAGAACAACATAGAAACATGTAAACACAGCAAGGACCAGAATTCAATAGGGACATAGTCAAGTTGAAAGTTCGATGTCCAAAATGATTACTTCATTCAGATTATTTATGATTACATATTCATGAGGAGTGTGAAGAACTGAGCTCTCATAATGAGTGTGAACAACTGTGAACTATCTGTACACAACAAACTCTGAAAGATTGGTGGTTTTTCACCCAAAACGTTAGCTGTTAACAATTATTTTTGACCGTGAAAATTCTCCTTTACTACGTCCCTACTGCAATGTAACATGTTAGAAGTATCACTTTATTTGAAGCCCCAGTAGTTGTAACTTGAGCTATATTTTTCTGCAATTTTTTGACATTTTCAACTCCACATGTGTGACCACCGATTGATCCATCTCAAAATCCCACTAATTTACAGTATGTAGACACGTATTGAATTATCAGTACTTATCATTATACGATTTACATACATATAAACATGTAGCACGCCCAGCTGCATGTTCACCTTGTTATGAAATAACAGTAGTATAAAGTACAATAGTATTATTTCATAATATGGTGTATATGTATATCAACTGGACATACATTAAAAAGTAAATTTTTATCAAAAAGCACAAACATGAAATTTAAAGATGAAATAAAGTGTAATAGTAGACAGGTTGTTCAACTATTACAAGGATTGAATCATTTACAGTCACTATTTCAGTGAACTATTTTTCAGACAATGAAATAATAGTGAAAACTAACAGCTACTGGGGCTATATATATATTGTATGCTAAGGATTTAGAATCCTGGTGACAGAGGGGTAGAAATCTCATAACATTTGCAGTCCCCAATATTAATACACCTTAAAGTGGCCATATGGATGAGGATTGGGTATTTATTTTGAATTTTGAATTTATAAAACAATTTTATCATGGCTTCCTACTTGAATAATCATATGGAACCGCATATGTCAAGTCCTTGTTTGTAACTCAATACATTGCAAAAGATTACTAAATGTGTAAAATCTTTGATATTGTACGTACCATAACAAACTTCTTACACATCTTTTAGCTTTTTGCAATGTTATGAATTTCAAACACAGACTTTGTCAATGTTGTTTCACATAGATTTTTCAAGTAGGAAGCCATGATAAAATTATTTTGTAAATTAAAAATCCAAAATAAATACCCAATTCTCATCCATGTGACCACTTTAAAGTGGCCATGTGGATGAGGAGTGGGTAAACAGAACCACATGGATCTGAAGAATAAGGTCAAGAAAGTCAATCTGTTGGTTGTGATACCCTCTCCTTATTTAAATGCTTTGTCAGCCCTATATATTTCAAAACAGAATGTTATGAAAATCATACTACTATGTTAGATGTAGTAGTAATGTAAGAAATTAATTTATATGATAGTATTTGATGTATGTTAGTATCAAAATAATGCCATTCTTCAATTCAGTGGGGAAGGATACATTGTGAATTCAGTACATTTAATAACTTGTAAAGTAAACGAAATGAAATATGTTGGCCTCTTAACTTATCACTATGGGAGTGGGCATTAATCATAACTTAGGCAGAAGTGACATGATATTGGCTTTGGTTAGGAACATCGGTTAAAGACAGAACTGCCCTGTATAAAGAGGATTATGGCTAATCTATGCAAATGCGGGAAATTCAAACTGCTGTACAGAGCACTAGCTTCTGGGTCTTGTTTCCAGCATTTCCAGCACGGGGAAAAGACTTGCTACCATGATAGTGTATATATTAGCATACTAAGGTTCCTGTGTGATAGGATGGTGAAAAGACTTGCTGCCATGATAGTGTATAGATTAGTATACTAAGGTTCCTGTGTGATAAGATGGGGAAAAGACATGCATTGTGAAAGAACCACACTGCCATGATAGTATGTATACACCAGTATGGCATACTAAGGTTCCTGTGTGATGGGATAGTGATGGTGAAAAACTTGTATGGTCTTTGAGACTATACTGCCATGATAGTGTATACACTAGCATGAAATTCTAAGGGTCTTAGACTCTACAATATCTCCATACCTATCCACTTTTTTGAAGATTGAAGAAATTTTAACAGAAATACAGGATTCACAACACATAAGACCTACTCCAACTGCTTAGTATAGATAGTGCAATGGAAATAATCAATTGGTCCCCTGCCATAAGACATGACCTGCTATTTTGTTAACCCAAGTTTGTTTTTTGTGATGTCAAAACCAAGTTTTGAACTGACTAATAGAGCTGCAGTTCTCTCCCTTCGTAGATGAATAGATAAGTTGTGTATATATATATATATAGTATGTTTGTGTGTCTTTGCCTACCACTGTAAAGGGATGCCAACTTTCAAGAGGAGAATTAAATTGCGTGTGAAAACAATATTTTGTCCTTGTTCATTAATATTCTCTCTCTCTCTCTCTCTCTCTCTCTCTCTCTCTGCGAAACAAGTTTTGACCAAAATAATTTCTCCCCAGCCCCCTCCGCTATAAACTTTGATCCCAGCCAAAGGAGTCACCATAATAACAATCATGATGTGTTGGTAGTAAATTGTCGTTATCTATCAAGTAAAATAACAGCTTAACAAGAATTCAGATGATGCCTTCAAATTGTAAGTTCTTTCGCTTTCTATGTTGCTACTGGATCCAACCCATCCCCTAACTTAATTACACCGTTCTGCCCACGAAGTTAAACTTTGAAAACATGTGGTGTAACTTGTAAGTTGCCGAACAAGAAAAAACACCCACCCCTACCAGGTATCGCATGTGGATGACAAAAGGTTTGCCAATAATTTTGACGGACATTGACAAATTTATGACAAAAATGCGGCGACAAACCGGGCCATACCAAACGTGACACACGATGTCGTCATTTCGTGTGGCGCGGTACGGAACGGCCTCGGTGAGGAAATGACGTCATTCAAACATGACCGTTCTTTATTTTCCCGTCTTGTTAACAGAAATTAAGCATACAAAAGTGTTATTCGTTGAACTGGCTGTATATTTTATCAGAATGCGTATTTTGGCTAGGGAACCACATACGAAAGTGGAAGAAGGACTTGCATAACAGTTGGTAGTGGTTTATCAATAATATTAATATCATAACTAGGCAAAACCCATAAGCTCGCACAGGGTAGATTCATTTGTGACCGGCTGCCTGGGCCAGGGTTGATACACTTGATTTGGGTCATTTTCCAGGGGTATTGACAGTCAAAATTTATTTTATTGAATGACATCTAATTCTCTCTAACATGGACGAGAAGTAAAGAAAGTCAACACTCTATGCAGTTGTTGGTTTCAAAAACCATCATAGCCATTAGATTGTTCATTTTCAATCAGCCAACTTAACATAGTATCTTTGGACAAATGTTTTGTTGACATGTTGCCGAACATCACGATTTCTCAATTCAACTCGATGATTTAGGAATGTTACTGTACCAACAAACATAGGAAAGTAGTTATTCTTTTTAGAACATGTAAAAAAATCAATTATCGACAATATAAATATCAAAACCACACTCCCACAACCCAGAAATTAAACTGCTCTATGTCATCAGTGGTCCGTATTGCGTACCGCCGTGCATCAAACTTCCAAATAGTGTAACAATTTCTCCTTGAGGTACAGTGATGCCTCGATACTCGTTACAATGTTATGATAATCGTGCCAACAGGCCTACTGTTACAATATTGCAATGCATGGTGATGTTATATCGCCTATGCTATACGATGATACGGTAGCGCGTGGAGAATGCACGTAGTATATAGAAGGCGCATGCGTAGTCACTGCGCGCCGCAATGCATCCCTGGGAGAACCACCAATTTTTTTCAGACATGTACTACTCGAGTACCAGATCTATGCGTTGCGAGTATCATTAGCAACTCCTGTGTCTGGTACAGTCATGAGCGTTACCAGTTCTGTCATGCGCTGTCGTGTGCAAGTAAAGGTCAAACCCCACTGCGTAATCTTCCTACGTCGACTGACTGACAGTTATATATTATGTATATAGCGTTTGATTACGTAATTATTGTTTGTGCCACCCCACCCCCGTGCACCCCACCCCACTCGTACGTCCATGCAGAGACCACGGTGACGAACAGTAAAACTTAAAAAGTCTTTACACAGAAAGATAGACAGGGAAAGGGAATTTCCTAGTATATTGTGTTGACATGTATTAACGTTTGATTAATAAATGCAATGTATCCTCTGTTTATTGTTTATTTGCATGGTGGTCTTTATGTGCGTCTTGCGTTTAATGTTTGCCGCAACTTGGTAATTACGCATCCAGATACATTGTACACAAAATTATATTACCAAGATGTTTTATACGTACGTTCATGCGTTCTCAGTAGTATAGCGCCACCAACATTCACGTTAACTTAAAAAGTCTTATAGTTCACTAACTGACATCTACCAATCCGACTAACGGTTGGTGTATTACCATTTGTCAGTTAGTAGATATTTACACTGGTTATGGAAATATGTTACTAGTAATTTGCCAAATAGCCTACCAGTTTGATCGAGGATATTAGCTGTGCACTAATTAATTCAAAGTTGGTAAGCTACAAAGAGACAGAGAAGACGATAGTTTTGATTTAAAACTTTATCAACTAGAGATGTTATCTGATAAAAACATGAATAACATTATAAAGCTAAGAAATCGCAAAGACACCCACTATTATTTATTCGACCTGGTGTCACCAAGGTTGGTGTGTAGGGGTGATCCTAATGTTTAAAAATGTTTTTGTTTTTTTCCATGGAAAATTTTGGTCGGTCGGTCGATTTAAAAAAGTATATAAATAAAAAATCATCTTTGAATTCATGTTTCTTTGCCTCTCCTTTTCCTCCTTTCAATCATCTTTTCATTGGATTCCTAGAAACAAGCCCTTCTCAGCTTTTCATAGGGACCGGTCAGTTTCTCCAGCCTGGGGGGGGGGGGGCGGTGGATTCTTAAATCGGGCCGACAAAAAGTCACTGACCCCCCCCCCCCCTATCTGTAAAACCCAAAACAGGCTGACCCCCCTATCACTTAATTCTAAAACATGATGACCCCCCCCCCCCCCCCCCCATATATGATATTCGCATGAGTGACAGGTATTTTTTTATCGTGACTCAGTGTGGACTGCTTGACTGTCTTGCATCTACTTTATAAGATCCCGGGTTTTTATATAGCACTATCATAATTATAATTATTGACTACCCAGGGTAAATATATTTGAAAAGGAGTTTAATAGCATCTTGACAGTGAAAGGTAGGGGGAAAGCTTTGAGAAGGGAATATGTACAGCTGTCATGGGGGGTCCTAGGGGGTCTCCCCCTAGAAGCCCAGGAGGTTTTTAACTCTGAAAAGTCAATATTGAGACTATTCAGACATTTTTAGAAAATCATTTCCAAGCTTTACAAGACAGCACCAACATGTAAAAAGCAACTACATAAGGTTGAAATATTTTTGAAATATACTAGTAGTTTGATAGGATCTTGACAGTAAGAGGTAGGGGGAGATCTTGAGACTGGGATGTGTACACCTCATGGGGGGAGGAAGGTTCCAAGGGGGTCTCCCCCTAGAACCCCTGGAGGTTTTTTCCCTCAATTTTGAGACTATTCAGACCCTTTCAGACAATAATTTCCAAGCCTTACAAGACAACACCAACATGTAAAAAACAACTACATAGGGTTGAAATACTTTTGAAATATACTTTAATAGCATCTTGACAGTAAGAGCGGAAGAGCTTGAGACTGGGATATGTCCACCTCATGCGGGGGGGGGGGGGTCTGAGGGGGTCTCCCTCTAGAAGCCCTGGAGGAATTTTACTCTTATAGCCAATATTTACACTATTTAGACCCTTCAAGCAATAACTTAATCCATGCTTTACAAGACAGCAAGTATTAGAAACTATTCTCTATAACTTACACTAAGGGTTGAAATATGTTCTTAAAAAGTTAAATGGCATCATTATATACATGTAATAAAGGTCAGCACATCTAATGGTAGTATCATTGGTAGGGGAGATTTGGAGATTAAGGCAATTTTAGACTATCTTGGCAAACATTTCACATCTTGAAAAGACAATATCATCTCAAATTAGAATAGGGTGAACATATTTAAGAAAAGTTTAATACCATTATGACAGTAAAAAGGTTGTTGGTGCATCTGATTGTTGGTTGAATGCATGAGTGACCTCTGGGGGTGAGGAAGTCCTTGGGGTTTTCCCCCTGGCAGATATGGAGTTTTTTGCTTGAGATACTAAGGCAATGTTTAGGTTATTCATAACCTTTGAGGTAATATTTCCAAGCTTCGAAAAGCTAACGTAAATGTACGTTTTAAATGAGTTTCCTATATCACATAAAATAGACATGTAACATTAGTATAGGGGCATTAATATATGTATAATAAAGTCACCGGTATGTTAGAGAACTTTAGGTGGATATTGTGTTTTATTGTGTTTTTGTGTGGTCATTGTGTTTTAAATTGTGATTGAAGAAAAACATCCTTTCTACAATGGCATATAGCCTTGTCTGAAATGTGGTACATGTCAATATTTGTTCTTGTCCCTGTTTCTTACATGAATTCTTTAATATTACTTATAACTTCAAACATAACTATACATATACATATACATGTATTACCTAGCTACCACACTAGTTACAGAACATGTTATGTAAATGCTTGGCTGTTTCACAATCAATGCTTTACTTATATTGCAGTTTGGGGCAAACTTGAAGGTTTCGTAATGGCAATTTTCATAGATAGTTTATAAATGAAATTAATCTAAATTGTTCTACTCGTCATGTTATTGACACTACAAATCACCACATCTCATCAGATTCCAGTTTCTGTTATACCCTAGGTATGACCACCTAAAGTTCTCTGACATACCGGTGACTATACTATACATGCAATATTAATAATGTCCCTGTACCAATTTTACGGGCCCATTTTTATGTGACATGGGAAACTCATTTAAAACTTACATTTACGTTAGCTTTTCAAAGCTGGGAAATATTACCTCAAAGGTTATGAATAACCTAAAAGTTGCCTTAATAGAAACAAAAAACCTCCCGATCTGTCAGGACGACAACCCCCAAGGACTCCCTCAGCGCCAGAGGTCAAAGGGGGGAGGTCAGTGAGTTTTTGTCGACCCGATCGTATTTTTCTAATTCAAAAATTGGTCTTCTAGTTCAAGTGTCGGTCTTTTAATTCAAGTGTTGGTCTTCTAATTCAAGTGTCGGTCTTCTAATTCAAAAATCGGTCTCCTATACTATACTATACTATACTATACTATACTATACTATACTATACTATACTATACTATACTATACTATACTTTACTATACTATACTATACTATACTATACTACTAGTATACTATACTATACTATACTATACTATACTATACTATACTATACTATACTATACTATACTATTATATACTATACTATACTATACTATACTATACTATACTATACTATACTATACATTGCTATACTATACTTTACTATACTATACTATACTATACTATACTATACTATACTATACTATACTATACTATACTATACTATACTATACTATACTATACTATACTATACTATACTATACTATACTATACTATAGTATATACTATACTACATTATAGTGTAGTGTAGTGTATTGTAGTGTAGTGTAGTATAGTATTGAGGAGTGTTGTATTTCCGTATTTGTTTGCCCAGAGTTTACTTGTATTGTTCATCAAATAGAGATGCCAGTATTATGATAGTGGACTCAGGTTACTAGTATTTATTTCTGTTTCATTATAGCCTCTTTTCGCCAGTTTCCAGGTGAAGAATTTAATTTTCTTTTGAAATTCTTTTTCGTTACTACATGTTCGTATGTATCTGATCGTTTGACCCTTAATGGACCCTTTGAAGACTGAGTTCGGGCGGCAGTATTACCTGTGTAAATATTGGAATGAGTTTTGATATCCAATACTTTGTGTTATTGGTGCCGTTGACATTTGTGGATTGTGATATGTTACTTCCGTATCTGAGCTTTCCAACGAAAATTTGAAAGTTGGATGTATTTGGTTTATTTTTTCACTCAGATTATTTAGTTCAACTTGGGTGCCACAAAATATCATGAAAACGCCACCCCTGAAATGTGTCCAGAGTGATATTTTATCCGTGTAGATTTCAATAATGCGACTTTCCAGTTCATGGAATGTCGGCTATTTTGGGTGATGCCCAAGAGCCAATGCACATGCATGTTTGTGTGTAGAATTCTCCTTTAAATTTAAATGTGTTTTTTCGTGAGAATCACATAATAGTTTTAGGAGATGCACAGGTGGTGGTTTTGGAATGCTATAGTCGATTGTTTGTGTAACTGGCGAGTCAAGTGCTTCGACAACTGACTGCATTGCGCCAGACTGCAAAGTATGTGTGTACATACCACATGTAAAGTGACTAGTATCCAATTTTCAGGAACTACATACAGTAGCTTCTGATGCCATGTGACGATACACTTTGTGCAAGTGTGAGACATATCTCGCTGGACACCCACAAATGAGATCCCATTGGTCTTCAACACAACATACAGTCTCTATATTAACGGATCTCATCTACGAGATGCAATAACTAAACACTGGGACGTAATAGCAGACAATGACATATGAAATCAATTATATCCAAAAAGACCAATCATAGCACAGAAGCGAAACATAAACTTAAAAGACAAATAGGTCAACACTCAATTGCAGCATTCCGAATTTAAAAATCTAGCGGAAATAAAACGAGATAATATTATAATATAGTATAGTATAGTATATAGTACAATATATAGTATATAGCACAGTCTAGTATATAGTATATTATAGTATAGTATAGTATAGTATATAGTATAGTATAGTATAGTATATAGTAAAGTATAGTATAGTATAGTATGGTATAGTAGAGTATAGTATAGTATAGTATGATATAGTATAGTATACTATATAGTACAGTATATAGTTTAGTATATTATAGTATAGTATGGTACATAGTATAGAGCATAGTATAGTGTATAGTGTAGTCTAGTATATAGTATAGTATAGTATAGTATAGTATAGTATAGTATAGTATAGTATAGTATATAGTACAGTATAGTATTGAATAGTCTAGAATATAGTATATAGTATAGTATATAGTAAAGACAAGTATATAGTACAGTATATAGTACAGTATGTAGCATAGTCTAGTATATAGTATAATATAGTATAGAATAGTATAGTATAGTATAGTATATAGTACAGGATATAGCATAGTCTAGTATATAGTGCAGTATAGTATAATATAGTATAGTATAGTATAGTATAGTATAGTATAGTATAGTATAGTATAGTATAGTATAGTATAGTATATAGTAAAGAATATATTATATAGCATAGTCTAGTATATAGTATAGTATAGCATAGTACAGTATAGTATAGTATAGTATATAGTACAGAATATATTATATAGCATAGTCTAGTATATAGTGCAGTATAGTATAGTATAATATATAGTACAGAATATAGTATAGTCTAGTATATAGTATAGTACAGTATTGTATACTATACTATATAGTATAGTATAGTATAGTATAGTATAGTATAATATAGTATAGTACATTGTACAGTACAGTGTAGTATATTATAGTATAGTATAGTGTAGTATAGTACAGTATAGTATAGTGCAGAATAGTAAAGTATAGTATATAGTATATAGCATAATAAAATACATAGTATATAGTATAGTTTAATATATAGTACAGTACATAGCATTATAGCAATATAGCATTATAGTCTGGTATATAGTACAGTATAGTATAGTATAGTTTAGTATATACATGCAGTATAGTATAGTATACTATATAGTATAGTATAATATAGTATAGTATACTATATAGTACAGTATATAGTATAGTCTGGTATATAGTATACTATACTATATAGTAGAGTATACTATACTATATACCATATACTATACTATACTATACACTATAATTTACTATATACCATACTATATGATATACTATACTATACTATACTTGATTTAATACTATACTATACTACACTACACTACACTATACTATATTCCATATACTCTACTCTACTATATTATACCACACTATACTATATTATATATTATTATACTATGCTATCATGCTATACACCATATATATACTATATTATATAATATACTATATTATACTATATACTATACTTGACTATATACGATACTATACTATACTATGCTATATACCATATACTATACTATACTCTACTATACACCATATACTATACTCTACTATACTACACTATACTATATACCATATACTATACTCTACTATACTACACGACTATATACCATATAGTATACATTACTATACTCTACTATACTATACTATACTAGACTACCATTCTAGACTATATACTATATAATATAGTATAGGTATAGAATATTATAGTATAGTATTGTACAGTATATTTTATAGTACAGTATATAGTATAGTATAATATAGTATATAGTATATAGCATAGCATAGTATATAGTATATAGTCTTGTATAGTTTATAGTATAGTACCATACACTATTATAAGCCCAGTGGATGTATTTGTATTGAACAAAATGTTCACTTGGTAAGCCCACATAGGGCAAGTAAATAAATAAAACAAACTATACTATACTTTGTACTTGATCTTTTTTTCATTATCATTTGTGTCAATATGACTTGAAATGATTTAAACTTTTGAAACCCTAAAATTAGTGATACTTTTATGATATAACTAAGTTGTGTTTTACTTATGAATGGTGCTCTAAATGGCCTCCAAAAGGTGTTCATTTTTCAAAAGATCTTACCATGGGAGGGGGACACCCCCTCCCACTTGTATAGCATGCACGCATGGGCATAGCATGCACTTCTCCCGACACTTTTTCAAGTTCTCTCCCTACTTTGAAACTTACTGAAACCCCTAGGTTTACAATTATGTTAATTTCATTTCTAATAATGTACTTTATAATTAGCTGAATTAATCTATAATGATAATAGTTCACTCAATGTAAGAGATATCCTAGAACTTTTGGTTACTAAAACCATGAATATTTTGCACAGCTATGAACAGACAATCATACTTCTCATAGGGTTCCTGCCTAAAGAGCTTTATATATTGCAAGAAAGAACAAGAATATTTCTTGTCAACAGATGTGGGGGGGGGGGCAGTGTTTTTTTATTTGTCAGCAGGGGTGGGGTGAACAAACAGTCAGCGTAAAATCTGATCGCTCCCTAAAATCAGTCTCATTCAACAACAAAAAATAAAACTGAATCAAATAAAATGAAATCATTCACCACTTACATGCTAGCTTCACTCTGTGTATAACATGTAAAATTGTCAGATATATAGAAGTCCACATTGGTTTTCTGTTCATTTTACATTTTATTACTTATTAATATTATCCATGATTTAAGTTATATGACTATATCTCTTTGCAATATCCAAAATTTTTCTAATGACAAAAGATTGTGTCTTTTAACATTCTCATTTAACAAGTGCTTGAAGTACAAATTACAAAAACACATGTGTGTTTACACCAACGAAGAGAGCCAAGAGACAAGATTAAACAAAATTCACATTTTTATACCTAATTTTCATGTCACTGATGAGATCATCATATGCTTAACACTTCTTCATCTATATACCCCAAGAGCCATTCAAATTAATTTCCAGCTCATTACTTTTGGAATTAAAGATTATTTTACCAAAAAGACACATTTTAGCCATAATTTGCATATCAATAATGGAATCATCATGTTCTGAATAATTCTTAAAGCAATAAAAAAAATAATTGTTTGATTCCGGTTATCTGACCCTGCCTAGTTTTTCACTGCCGACCCTAACCTTTTTATTAACAAGTTCAAGAAAAAAATTGTAACATCACAAAAATTATGAAGTCTCGCAAGAATTGGTGGATGCACAAACTGACATCAATTTAATAAGACAATATAAAACTTTTCTTCCAAAATGTAATGACTGTACATCTGATGAGAAGAAACCAAAAACAGAGAGCATATGGAGAACAATGAAAAACATAACTACCTCAGATATGAAAAAAAATATTTAGAAAAAAAGAAATATAAAATGGCATTGTAGCACAACTATTGTTTTCCAAAATACTGCCAATGGCGATGTAGCACAACTGTAGTTTTTTAAAATATTTATCCATATGCTAGTCCATTCTAAAAATAGGTGTTCATTTGTTGAATGACTATCCAGTTGCCTATCCAACCATGTTATGTTTGTCACATATGTGATTATTGGGCTGTTGCCATGGGCGGGGCCACTGTTGCTAGGGATATTTGCATACATTTTTTGAATGTTTACTAACTGCCTACCAGATGGTGTTCTTATTTAACCAAAATATACTGCCATTTGGTTGTTGCTAAGGCCATGGTCATGGTTGCTAGGGCCAATTGTATCAAACTATTCTAAAGGAAATCTGAAGAACAACACTTCTAGAACCATCTCACCAAATTTCAGTTTCCCTGACCAAGTACTTTTTGAGATATAAATTTTTGACCAATTTACATGTTTACACCTAATTTGGATGTTACTGATGAGATCATTATATGCTTAATATTTCTTCATCTATACACCGGCAGATACATCCCTGTTAAAAGTTCAGCCCAATCTACTGAGTAGTTTTGGAATTGTAGGTTTTTAACCAAAAAGCCCTACTTTGCATATTACACATGGAAACATCATGTCATGAACAAATCTTAATTTACACACCCCTGAGAATCTTCCCACCAAATTTCAGGCCAATCTGCCCAGTAGTTTTGTAGTTTAAATTCTTTGACAAAAATCACATTTTTGACCCAAAACCCATATATTTGATGTGATCATTTTCATTTGAACAATTTCACTACTAGACATCCAATATAACATGACCACCAAGTATCAAAGAAATCGGACTGCAGTTTTCGACTAAGTTGTTTACACACACACACACACACACACACACACACACACACACACACACACACACACACTCTTCATTTCAATTGTATTAAAAATGTTCAAAATAGAGCTCATGTCCTTGTGCACAACTAATTGATTTAAGATCTAAATTTCTGTTTTACTACACATAGAGTCTGAAGTTATTTTTTTTCTCTTAGAGACGAGCAAAACAACAGCTTCTTTGAATAGGACATCTGTTATGTACTGTGTAACAAACCTGTAAGAGATAAGAAAGTTAACAAAGGATTAATACATTTATTGTTCAACTCTAAAACTTGCAAATATTTATGGTCAAAGTATTGGTGTAGTATTTGATCATGATTTCTTTTGCTAGTTATGTTTCTGTTAAATGAGATTTGGAAAAGAGCAAAGTTTGCAAGGCTAGGTACATGTAACTCTGGTGTCCGGTCTCAGTTACATGTACATGCTAAAAATCAAAATGGCGGACATTTTTCTTATTAATTTTAGTAGTTTAATCTAAGATGGGTAGAAGTAGGTGAAAAACAGTGACAGTGTTATTGTAGCATGAATCAATTTGGAAAAGAGTATAGTTTGTAAGGCTAGGTAACTCTGGTGTCTGGTCTCCTAGTTACATGCTAAAAATCAAAATGGCTGACATTTTTCTAACAAATTTTAGTAGTTTAGTCTAAGATGGATAGAAATAGGTAAAAACAGTGACAGTGTTATTGTAGCATGAATGAATTTGGAAAAGAGTATAGTTTGTAAGGCTAGGTAACTCTGGTGTCTGGTCTCCTAGTTACATGCTAAAAATCAAAATGGCTGACATTTTTCTAACAAATTTTAGTAGTTTAGTCTAAGATGGAAAGAAATAGTTGAAAAACAGTGACAGTGTTATTGTAGCATGATTCAATTTGGAAAAGAGTATAGTTTGTAAGGCTAGGTCACTCTGGTGTCTGGTCTCCTAGTTACATGCTAAAAATCAAAATGGCAGACATTTTTCTATCAAATTTTAGTAGTTTAGTCTAAGATGGATAGAAATAGGTGAAAAACATTGACAGTGTTATTGTAGCATGAATGAATTTGGAAAAGAGTATACTTTGTAAGGCTAGGTAACTCTGGTGTCTGGTCTCCTAGTTACATGCTAAAAATCAAAATGGCTGACATTTTTCTAACAAATTTTAGTAGTTTAGTCTAAGATGAATAGAAATAGTTGAAAAACAGTGACAGTGTTATTGTAGCATGATTCAATTTGGAAAGGAGTATAGTTTGTAAGGTTAGGTAACTCTGGTGTCTGGTCTCCTAGTTACATGCTAAAAATCAAAATGGCGGACATTTTTCTAATAAATTTTAGTAGTTTAGTCTAAGATGGATAGAAATAGGTGAAAAACAGTGACAGTGTTATTGTAGCATGAATCAATTTGGAAAAGAGTATAGTTTGTAAGGCTAGGTAACTCTGGTGTCTGGTCTCCTAGTTACATGCTAAAAATCAAAATGGCTGACATTTTTCTAACAAATTTTAGTAGTTTAGTCTAAGATGGATAGAAATAGGTGAAAAACAGTGACAGTGTTATTGTAGCATGATTCAATTTGGAAAGGAGTATAGTTTGTAAGGTTAGGTAACTCTGGTGTCTGGTCTCCTAGTTACATGCTAAAAATCAAAATGGCGGACATTTTTCTAATAAATTTTAGTAGTTTAGTCTAAGATGGATAGAAATAGGTGAAAAACAGTGACAGTGTTATTGTAGCATGAATGAATTTGGAAAAGAGTATAGTTTGTAAGGCTAGGTAACTCTGGTGTCTGGTCTCCTAGTTACATGCTAAAAATCAAAATGGCGGACATTTTTCTATCAAATTTTAGTAGTTTAGTCTAAGATGGATAGAAATAGGTGAAAAACAGTGACAGTGTTATTGTAGCATGAATCAATTTGGAAAAGAGTATAGTTTGTAAGGCTAGGTAACTCTGGTGTCTGGTCTCCAAGTTACATGCTAAAAATCAAAATGGCGGACATTTTTCTATCAAATTTTAGTAGTTTAGTCTAAGATGGATAGAAATAGGTGAAAAACAGTGACAGTGTTATTGTAGCATGAATCAATTTCGAAAAGAGTATAGTTTGTAAGGCTAGGTCACTCTGGTGTCTGGTCTCCTAGTTACATGCTAAAAATCAAAATGGCGGACATTTTTCTATCAAATTTTAGTAGTTTAGTCTAAGATGGATAGAAATAGTTGAAAAACAGTGACAGTGTTATTGTAGCATGATTCAATTTGGAAAGGAGTATAGTTTGTAAGGTTAGGTAACTCTGGTGTCTGGTCTCCTAGTTACATGCTAAAAATCAAAATGGCGGACATTTTTCTAATAAATTTTAGTAGTTTAGTCTAAGATGGATAGAAATACGTGAAAAACAGTGACAGTGTTATTGTAGCATGATTCAATTTGGAAAGGAGTATAGTTTGTAAGGCTAGGTAACTCTGGTGTCTGGTCTCCTAGTTACATGCTAAAAATCAAAATGGCTGACATTTTTCTAACAAATTTTAGTAGTTTAGTCTAAGATGGATAGAAATATTTGAAAAACAGTGACAGTGTTATTGTAGCATGAATGAATTTGGAAAAGAGTATAGTTTGTAAGGCTAGGTAACTCTGGTGTCTGGTCTCTTAGTTACATGCTAAAAATCAAAATGGCTGACATTTTTCTAACAAATTTTAGTAGTTTAGTCTAAGATGGATAGAAATAGTTGAAAAACAGTGACAGTGTTATTGTAGCATGATTCAATTTGGAAAGGAGTATAGTTTGTAAGGTTAGGTAACTCTGGTGTCTGGTCTCCTAGTTACATGCTAAAAATCAAAATGGCTGACATTTTTCTAATAAATTTTAGTAGTTTAGTCTAAGATGGATAGAAATAGGTGAAAAACAGTGACAGTGTTATTGTAGCATGAATGAATTTGGAAAGGAGTATAGTTTGTAAGGTTAGGTAACTCTGGTGTCTGGTCTCCTAGTTACATGCTAAAAATCAAAATGGCTGACATTTTTCTAATAAATTTTAGTAGTTTAGTCTAAGATGGATAGAAATAGTTGAAAAACAGTGACAGTGTTATTGTAGCATGATTCAATTTGGAAAGGAGTATAGTTTGTAAGGTTAGGTAACTCTGGTGTCTGGTCTCCTAGTTACATGCTAAAAATCAAAATGGCGGACATTTTTCTAATAAATTTTAGTAGTTTAGTCTAAGATGGATAGAAATAGGTGAAAAACAGTGACAGTGTTATTGTAGCATGAATCAATTTGGAAAAGAGTATAGTTTGTAAGGCTAGGTAACTCTGGTGTCTGGTCTCCTAGTTACATGCTAAAAATCAAAATGGCTGACATTTTTCTAATAAATTTTAATAGTTTAGACTAAGATGGATAGAAGTAGGTGAGAAACAGTGACAGTGTTGTTGTAGCATGAATGAATTTGGAATAGAGCATAGTTTGTAAGGCTAGGTATAACTCTGGTGTCTGGCCTCATACAAAAATGTAGTTACATTTGTACATGTTTAAAACGAAAATTGCGAACATTTTTGTAATAAATTTTAGTACTTTAGTCTAAGATTGGTAAAGGAAGGTCAAAAACAAGGAAAGAGTTGATTTAGAATCCACCAGTTTGGAAAGAGCTTGTTTTGTCAAGAATGATATCCCTGTGAAACTTACAAGTGTGTCTCTGAATTGTCTTTTATATCCTGATGAGTCTCTACCACTAGAAATTAAAGTTGAGTTGCAAAGTTGTTTATTTAAATTACATTATTTTGTACAAAGTAGAAAATAATAATCAACATTAAGAAATCAAGGTCATATGTAAATACAGGAAATCCAAATTTTATTTTTTATAATTTTACTCTCGACAATGTAAGCCTAAGAGAATACTGTTTTCTTGGTATCATTATTTCTTCTAACAGTAAATTTAAACAAAACCTCAATAACTTGAAGTTTAAATCCACGAGAGCTCTCTTAAGTTCATGTATAACTATTTCTTCTAACTAGAGTATTTCTATTGATGTGGCTTTAGATCTCTTTGATTGTTTAATTGTTGCTATTGTGACTTACAGATGTGAAGTTTGGGGTTATGAAATTGAGAAATTTTCAGATTCTTGTTGATGTTTTTTTTTTCTTTTTATAGATTTCTACTTTGGGTTTCTTATAAGATATCAAGATGTGGTATTGTTGGAGAATTAGGTCATTTCCCCACTAATTTCACTGTAATTAAACTTCTGTTAAAGTATTGGTATAGATTAATTGTCGATGGACAATTTATTGTGAGCAGCCTACATTTGTTCTATGTGTTATTCAACATGGGGTATTTATATTTTATTATTAGAAACTTACTTGTTAAATATAATGAGAACAGTGTGTGGTCAAATCTTTGCAGGTTTAATTATACTAGGAAGGTTCATCATAATTTTATGACTTATGTCTAGAATTTTGTAATCATGGTACAGGGAATTACATAATGACATTAGAAGAAAAAAGTACTAATAAAAACAAAATGAGAACATTTAGATTATTTCCCTGGATTATTTAAAACAGCTTTTGGTTTTGAGAAACATCTTCTGCAAATTAAAAATCCAGTTGGTAGAAGACTAGTGACTAAATTTAGAATTTTGGATTATAATATTTATATTGAGTTGGGGAGATGGTGTACTCCTAAGATTCCTGTACATGATGAAAGAATCTTTAAATTTTGTCAAATTATGCGGTAGAAGATGAATTTCATCATTTCATGCTTTATTCTCATTATACAAATTAAAGAAAGGCACTTATTCTTCTTCTTTTTCATTAGATAATTCAAATTTTCATTCAGTTTCTGCATATTTTGACCTCAGATGATAGACTTCCTCTTGGAAACTTTCTAGTCGATGTAAACAGTGTTCCATCAGTTGGTTAAAAGAATATATTTTAATCATTTTATTTCTGCATGTTATTTTTGTATGCTTTACCATGCATGTAAAGATTGACTGACTGTAGACACAGCTGAGAATACAGTACTACTACCAGTATCAATGTCTGTTGTTAAACTTCATGCTAGTCACTAGGAAAGCTCAGAAAACTGTCTGTGTATACACAATCTTGCATGGTTCTCTTCAAAACATCGTTCATTCCAACAGCTGTGTTTATTCAAAACTCATTATATGGCCCATTTTAAACCCACAGAATTAAACCAGACACAGGCGTTGTTTACCAGTCACATGCGTTACTGGCAACTCTCATGTCTGCAAACTCGACAACGCGCGTACTGCCTCTATCATTTTTTTCGCAATGCGCATGCGTCAGAATATGTGGAAATGAAAATAAATGGACGTGCATGGTCGGTGCACATGTACGCCATGAGCTCACGTTCTCCCTGCCTTCCTCTGGAGATACGCACTTTATTTAAAACACGTTTTAGGTAGACCTGTGGACAATGATTTCATACATATAACAGGACACTTCCTTTGCTGTTCCCGTTTGAGAAAACATGATCGAAGAGCGTGTATAACTTCACCGCGTAATGGATCATGGATGTACTCATGACAAGTATGGAATTTGTAACACGATGGCGTTATTATTGATATATCGTAGGTAACTTGTACGTAGAAATTGACTCATTTCCATGCGATTCATCGGCGTGTTTGCAATGGGAATAACCGTCACCTAACCAGGTAAGTAAATGACACTCATCGTATAGTAATGAGTGTTACGACTTACATACCTGTTTATCACATTGTCACTGTACGTTCCTCCACCACACGTATATGTAAACAATGAACCTGCTAGCAACCATATTACTAATATTAGTGATGGCAGATGAGTATGTTGAATAACTGGATGATACTTCCCTAATGTTCAAGGGTAAACAGTTCCATTCAGGGATTGTTATTATCACAAAAATACCAATATGAATTAATCATTAAAGGAATATATTTATAACATTTGATACCATGTTTTAATCCTCTTTCTACCAGGACGGTATTGTTTACAAAAAAATCACAAGTTGGGAAACAATTATGAACAAACACAAACATGATCATACAATATAATAATTAATCTACATAGTCAGTTTATTTACAAATGTTCTTTTAGTACTACTATACATACTCAATTATACAATACTTTAATTCCATAAATGTACTCATTTAGTTTTAAATAATTTGATTTTTGTCCTTACTTTGTAACCTTTAGTAATTCCACTGGAAGTTACTATATGTTTGAATAAATTACTCATGAGAAGTACAGTGTGTGATATACAAAATGTGAATGCCATTGTATTTGAAAATCTATACTCTAATATAAATGCAAGGACAATACTATACTGTCAATATTTTTTTTCTCTTAATATTTAGTAACATCAGTAGCAAAAGGTGAATTTCAAAAATGTGTTTACTGAAGCTACATTATAGCTTTTGATTATAATTGAAAGAGTTAAAAGTCCTTTGATAGTCAGGTAAACTTTACCTCCTTATCATAAAATATATTTCCTAAGATAAACTACACTGAGTATTAGTATAGATTTGTTTACATTACACATTTAGCTAACAAAATAGTTTCTAAGGATTAGTTACATTACATTACATTCAAAAGTCAAGAGTAGTAAACTTCTTGTTCTCGTGGAAGTAAATGAGAATCTACATCCATCATTCTTGGTTCCTATAATTAATCAATCAATCTTTATTATACTCAACACACACTAGCAGAGAGTGTGGTATGCATGGTACAATTAATTAAAAAAGAATGAAAATACAACCTACAAGGCTCACATAAAGAGCCTAAAAAGTATCCAGTGAATTTTCACCTGCTACATGGAGCTACTGGAGGTTACAACACATACGTGTACATTTATTGTACCAGTGTGTCTTTAAAATACTACAAAGTCTAGATAATTGTATTCCATTTTCTTTTTTAATACTTTTGTTTTGTGAGAGTGTGTAAAATTAAAAAATTATCTTGACCCAAATCTACATTGTATTTAATTTTACAGTAAAATACTTACAATTGCATTACCTATTTGTATTATTTTCTGTTTACGCAGATGACAGTATACACAACTATGTATGTATCTAGGCATATCTCAATACTGTGAAAGAACCAAGTGTAAACTGTGTGCTATTTGCAATAGAATTAAAATATTGTAACATTCTGGCTATTATTTCTTCCCTCCTAGGGCAGGAAAGAAAAAGGGCACCAACATCTCCATGAATATGACTGTCAAACATAATTATATGGCTACAATCAAGGTTACAAAGGAATATGATGGATTTCCCCTGAAAAATGAAAATGCCTGCTGATTTTGGGGTGAGATGGGATATGAGATTAGTTAGTGTAAGTGTCTGTGAATCATTATCTGTATCAATGATATCAATAGGTGTTTCTGGTCCTATGTTACATACATTTATATACGGCAACATGTTGACTGCTTCATGTACTGACAAATTTCTGCCAACTTGACTTACATACAACTCATAAACTCTGTTGCCTTCTCTCAATGTTGTGAGTGTCGCCTCAAACCACTGTGGTGGTAATACCTGTTGTGGGAGAGACACATGATTGATTAAATTATTCCAGTACGTGTTGCCAAATATTATTGTAATAAGTGAACAGGCATTGCTTCCATCACGGCCATCAATCGTAGATTGAGATATGTGTTTTGGCAATGCCCAAAGTTTTATCTCTCCTTCAGTATACATGATGGAAATGGGATGTATGTTAATGAGTGCATGGTGTTGTGGAATGTAAGATTTCTGTCTTGTTTGTTGTAGTAATTGAGGACATGTGATGACACCTCGTTTCTTTTTTGTGTGACCATATTGTCTACAGTGAGCGCATCGTCTGTTGTTCTGCTGTGGTTGATGGGTATTTTGATGTTGGTGGTCTTTTGTAGGCTGTTGTATTGGTGGATATTGTTGTATGTAGTGAGTCATGTTGTCTTTAAATGCTTGTGATGTGTAGTGTTCACTGTCTTTTGTGGTGTTTATGTCAGTGGTGTCATCAGTGTCCACATCTTTGTCATTTTGTTTGGATTGGTTTCTTATCCTGTGTTGTGTTGGAGTGAGAATGGCTTCATTAAAGCTTTTACTAAGCTCTGTTACTTTGGCAAGTAGTAATGGAAGACATACAGTACACTTGCCTTCTGATGATTGTAAACAATTCACATGACAACTATGACCACAGGGAAGCACTTTGATTGTATCTCCCTGATTATTACATGGTTTGAAATCACATACTTTATCTATGGCTGGTATATTGTTGATTCCAAAACTGAAAGCAAGGGGTAAGCATTTACTAGTTATGTCTGTTTTGAATGTTGGTAGTTGGTATTTTAGTATGTTTGTTTTTGATTCCAGTAGTGAAGATTTTCCAGTGTTCTGTGCAACCTTCCCAAAGAGTTGTACAATATACTCGGCTGTCTTACCTGCAATGAGAGTGTAGTCATGATGCCAATTGCCTCTGCCATAGCCATGTAAGAAGTTTTGGTGAAATGTGTTGTTCAGTCGTGTTGATGCAATGCTGTGTGCTGTTTTTGTTATTGTGTGTGGTGATGTGTGTGGTTTGATTTGACTACGCAGAATGGAGTGCCATACTTCTACCTTTTTCTCAGTGAGGACTGGAAAATAAGTTTGAAAGAGTTCAGAAAGATCAGGAAATGTGGTCATGTAAAAGTCAGTGTCTGAAAGCATAGAAAGAGTGGATTTGTCATAATGATGTCTTCTCCAGATGATGAATAAAATGGAAATTCTGCGCATGATTTGAAGGTATAAGTTGTGATTTCCTGAACGAAAAATAGAGGTGTATTGAAAGGTCAGAAGAGGTAACTGTTCGTCAAAGATGTGTTTAAGGCAAAGGTATTCTGGGTCTTTGGAATTGAGAAAATGTTGAAGGATGGAATCACGTACAATCTGCCAACCTGTAAAAGCAGCCATGATAACAAGAGATGTTCGAAATGGTTTGGGGTTACATGAGAGCTTTCCCCCAAAAACAAAGGAATACAAGTCACTGTAAAAAAAATGATAAAGTTTAACATGGTCGTCATGAAGATTAAGGGAAACATGGAAAGGTCCCTGTATTGGTAAAATGCTATCACTAAGTTTGTCTTGGGCAATAAGTTTCTTTACAAAATAAAATGTCGGCCAATCACCAGGAGCAGGAATTACAAACTGTTCAGCATATGAAAAGAAGTCTTGCGATGTATTAAAGATGTGATCATATGCTTTCTGATAGTCTTCCATGGAATGCAAGTCTTGTTGAAATTCGTCGATGAGGTATGTTGTTTGAAGTGTGCTTCTTTCTGAGTGGTCCTCTTGTTGGTAGACCCTGAAAGACGAGGACAGATATTAAGTACACTTATAAAGATAAAGTCTGAGGTTAATAGATATAGAAGTGGATTTAATTGTTAGTTTTGCACGCATTGTCATTGAGTCCAACATAAAAGTACATTGTGAAAGTAAGTATACTAGGCTGTGAGTGTTCAAGGTTTAAATTCCAGCTGACACATATTGTAGTATCCAACACATAATGACAGTAATCTTGTCATAGCACTTACAAATACAAGCCAAAAGTCAGGGCTGTTCGAATGCGCGTATTGTGTACATTAGGCTGGAGTAAACAAACAGGGTAGTGATATTTACAGATTACTCACAAGAAAACCTAGTTTGGATCAGTAACACATATAAAAAGCTATGTCTTAATAAGGGTACGTGTACCTATGTCGTTGTTACTCTGCTGTAAAACAATAGTTACCTGATATATTATTCCACATTTAAGGAGAATGCCACTCCAGGACTAAATAGAGGCATTTTCATTAAGTGTTGGTTCTAATTCTTGAGAGGCATTACATGATTTAACATCATTTACAATTAGTTGGAATTTCAAAAGAACATCAAGTTGATCTTGTGCCCTTTTGGGTATCTTTGCTGTAGAACATTGCATCATGGGAGTTAGTAGAAATAATATATTCAAGTTGCGCAATGAGATTCTGTACACTCAAGGGTATAGACACTCCAAGCTTATGAATACTCAATTTGTGAAGACTTCCATGATGCAATATCCCATAGTAAAGATACAGTACTACCCTATATAAAGGCACAAGATCAACTTGCTGTTCTCTGAAATTGCAAGTAATTGTAGGTGAAGTAAAATCATGTAATGACTCTCCAGAATAAAAACCAACACTTTATGAAAATGGCTCTATTTCCTGGAGTGGCATTCCCCTTTAATACCTGAACTTTATGTAGTAAAAGAAGGGCATTTACCTGAACTGTTTGAGTGATTGCTCAATGGTTGCTGGATCAAGGTGTTTCATGTACTGTGGCAATGTGTTGATGCAGACAGTAGAATATTCCGTCATTCCCATGGTCATGATTTCAAGTATGTTTTCAATACCAATACCACCAACACAGTCTTGTGTGCCTTCTGCTGTTTCAACAGGTACTGTTCTGTGTGGAGTCTGTCTTTTTTTTATTGCAAGGATTTGTGTATGAACGTCTACTAGTGAGGAAGCCATTTTGGATACCTTGAATGTGGTTAAATTTGTTGCCTGTCTTATTGGTTGAATGTTAGTGAAATCATCAAGTAGATGAATCACTAGATGTCTTTCCTGTAAAGAAAGATAATAATTTTGACATCAAAACAGAGTTTATCACAACTATAAATAAGTCCAGTGAAAAGTGCAACTTTGACAATAGTCTTTCACACTGGTACTCGCGTCATGGATTCTGTCATGGTCTAGAATAACTTTATCCCTTTCAGGAGAATTAGCGAAACTCACAAGGAGTCATGGCTATAGTAACAATTATTTTATTTTTGTAATTGGTTTGTCTGTTGATTTAGAGATCACATTTATTTGCACCACCCATGAGAAATGTGAGGCTGAACATAAGTTATTGTGTAGTATGTGATGAAGAATAATGTAACTGCACATGAATTGCTAAAGTTCTGCTAAAATCATTCTGTTAAAATGATAACAATATGAAAGTATATTTGTATTATTTCTTTCTGTCTACAAATGAATGAAATATACATTGAACTTTACCTTTCTTGCTCTTAATAGTAGAGAAGAAACAAGTGGAGTATTATCTCTGGCTGTTTTAGATCTGTGTAGCGTTATAGTGTTTGGTGCAGCACTGAATCCTAGTATTGGACCAGCCATTAGACTATCATAAGATACACCATGTTGCATAAGATTCAGGCCACAGTCCTTCTGTAGTTGATTTGTTTTCTGTGATCTGCATGAAGGAGGACAATTATTCAGTTACTTTATATATAGACCGGTCTTGTAGTTGTAGTGAAATGTGTCACATATGATGACTATTGCCTACAAAGTGAAACACACTCGTTCATTACTCAATCCTGATATTTAGATATAATATTTGAAAGATTTGATGACATAATTGTTGGTACATATCAACAAAATCTGAGGAAATCCCTGTCATTACATGCACAACACATAAGTTGGATGGTTGTTGAAAAGTGACACATATCATGGCTACATGAATCGTTGTAAACACTATACTTGATTAGTTTTGCCATGGTTTTATGTAAATTATTATGCATTACTAAAAGTAAATACTGTATAAACTCAGCCTGTGAATTACTGGAAAATAGTAGCTGGAGAGATATTAACAGTTACATAATGCTTAATTTTCTATCAACTTCAACAATGGAAGATGACAGTATGAATAAGTTATCTAACACCAAAGAGATATACATGTACCACATACAGTTCAGACTTAAGAACATCCAAGAGAAGACGTAATTGTAGCACGTAATTTACCTCATATATGCTAGAATGTGGAGTGCCGCTGTTGCTTTTTGTTCTATGACATCTGACCTATCATAAGATAATCTTGGATCATCTCTGGAAAGTGCAGATACCATAAGATCAAACAAGCCAGGACACTTTTCCTCACAGAATTGTTTCATCTGGTTTGGACTGTAAAGTTTCTCCTCGGGATTGTTTTTTTGGTGTCGGAATAATTCTTTCTGAAAAGTTGCCAGCAGTTGTGGAAAACATGTAGGTGGTTCTGAAAAGAAAAAAGACTGTCAGAGCAGAGGTAGATTATGAAGAAGTTTTACTTGTATTTTTTATATTCCAAGAGAAACTCTCTCTCACCAGCTTGAACATTGATATTATTCCACATATCCCATAATAGATACATGTAGTTAGCCTAAGAGGTAAAAAAATAGCTTACCAATATCAGGACATTGAGACATCATTCTCTGTATTTTGTTCCAGTAGTCTAATGTTATTTCAACACCCCCTTGTGCTGACTTGTCCATATGCTTGTGTTCCTAAAAAAGATATTTCCAAAAACTTACATGGATATATATCTGCATTTATATTTACAGGTAATTGCTGGATGTTCAGTGATATTACAATACTAGTGGCACAGCCATAATCAATCATCAGCTGAAAAATGTCTGGAACTCCTACATGTAATTCTACATAGAAGTCAGGAACAACTAAGATGTGAAGAGATTTATTCCTTGCATTCATAATATTGACTTTGGACATAAATTAAATGTGGTCAATCACAGAAACTACCAGAAATATGTATTTCGTACAATAACAAGAATATGCAGATATACAGATCTGTTCACTGATTTGTGTTTTTCTACACCATTAAATTACCGTTAGCAAAGACTGATCTATGTACATAGTTAAATGACCATGCATATCAATGCTGTTAAATCAAGAGAAGTACTCTGTGTGTTTTAATAAACATTGAGGACAATCTAGTCAGTTACATGTTTTTGTTGTGTTGTTTTTCTTAACTTAATTTTATTATGCTAGCAAACACAAACTTTTATTAAAAGTACACTGTACTCGTCCATTGAGAAACTTCAGTGCCACAATCTCAAACATTATATTACTTAAGTATTTTAAAACAGTTTGATATACTGCCAAAACCAATATGCTAGCAAACAATGTTGACCAACATGTATATATTGATACATACATACATTGTTAAAAACTCAGGAGTTCAGTATGCAAATGTATAGGAAAAAGTCTTGAATAATCATTTCAATAACAGTCTGGATTTGCAACAAATCAACCAGTCATCTGCAATGACATACTGCAACCAGTAATGCATATTCTAGGATTGTTTTGCAACATACATAACCTCTTTGTTGTAAGAATACATATTGAAAAAAAAATGGGCAACATGTTTCAGTTGACTGTAGTTTGATATGCTTTGTGGCAAATGAAATGGTGAGAGCACTGATTTACAACCAACATATAAAAAAAATGTAAATAATGAGAAAATGACAAGGTTGGCAGAAATATGTCTAGTTTGGTGAGATGGAAGCGAGATTCAGTTTTTGAATAATATGACTAATATAACCACAGGTCATTTCATTAGTGCTGTTGTTCATTACTCTAGTAAATATATTCTTCAGATATAAAGGGACATGCAACAACAACTACACTTGCAGGTCAAACCCTTTTTACCAGTACATATATACCAACAAATTGAACAAAGTAAAGTATAACAACTTTTACACAATGAGTTATAAAATAGATTTACCACATTGTATTATTTCATTTCATGATTGCATCAATAAAGATCATAATTATATGTCTAATTGTTCATTCAGTCAATTTTGGGAAAATGTCGTCAGAGACCAACTGTATCAAATTCACATTGAAGTTTACTTCAACTTACCTTTGAATCTGACTTTTTCTTCTGAGAAGTTTTTGGTCCAATTATTTCTTCAATTTTTTTGTAACAATTAGTACAAATGTATGAACCACGTCGATAGCTATGGTTGTTTTGACCAAGTTCATCAAAAACTGAGTGATACTTCAATGGTAGTTGTACATAACTACGTGAATGGAATCCTAGTGTTTTGGGGCTTGAACAAAATCTCAGACGGACTGCTGCCATGTAATGGTTTTTGCAGAGATATTCTCCACAAGTGACGTTTGCATTTCGAGCGATAATCCCGCTTGACACTTCCAGCAAACTTCCACCACATAATCTACCATCAGAAGTTCTGGTTCGGGGGGCATGGGCGCAAACAAACGTCATTTTTATGCTAACAGTGACAACCACCTGTTGACAGTACAGAATGGCACCTGGCAGACGATACTTACAATTTGAAGTTTGGCGGGTGATTTGTCGTCGTCTGTGTTTGACAGGTGGGAGGGGCCAAATAAAATAAACTGACGTCAAAAAGAATGACATTCGTAAATGATACTCGTGTAACTTTTATTTTTTTTTATTTGTTGACATTATCAATACCTCCGGTCAGAAATCTAGGCCGAAGTGAAATGACGTTGACGGGGAATACCTTTATTGTTATGCAGATTGAGACAAGTCTCCCATACTAATATATTAGACCAAGATAAAAAGCATACATTGTATCTATGGTAGTACAACACTACACTAGGGCCGGCTATAGCTATCCGGATACAGCTTACAAGTTACCCCAGTGCACAGTTAACTTTACAGGTGTTCTACGTATTGAAACCCCATGTCAAGCCATCTTTCGAAAGAGAAGTTCAGTGTTGTCACATGGACGGATATTTTGTCACAAAAAGTATGTTAAATTAGAGTTGGAATCCGATGTAACGGAGGTTTTTCGCGATCTAACGCACAGCCGTTCAAAATTGTGGTAGGGGTTAAAAATTTGATACAATTTTGGTATTCATATTCAAATTAGTGAGTCTTTTGGGGTCATATTTATTTATACGTAAGGTCAATGAATTCTCCTCAGGAGGTCAAACTTTTCTGACTCGGAAAGTCTTCGGTATATGCATTATTTACGGCGAAACTTTCAGATAAAAAATCCCCGTAATTTTAATGCAAGGAGATATGAGAGAATTTACCCTGGAAATTAGAGAACATGTTGAATTTTTGCGCGAAAATCGAACTGAGAATACATGTTCGCGCATGCGTATACGTTTTGAAGCGTTGCTTTCGCATAGTATATACGACGCGCATGCGTACTAGTCATTGAGCCGCTGTGCAAGCTATTATTATGCACTGTCGTGCCTCCGATGAGAAATTGTCGTCTGCTTGTTTGCCTGTCCTCGTAACTGGCCGAAATTTAAATATAGCGGCCATATTGAATCTGAGATTATAGCAATTTGAGTCATACTTTAATGCTAATTAGTCATAAAATATGCAAATGTACACAAACTTCAATGCCTGTAAATTAATTTGGAAGTATAAGACAAACATTTTCTGTGATTCTTGTAGTGTATTTGGCGACAATAGGGCTGAATTTGTGTGTGACAAATGTGAAATTAAAATTTTTGAGTCTGATAAATTTCAATGGTGAAGTGAACATTTCAAATATGACTGCTAAATGAAATAATTCAGGCTAAGATAGCTAATTGTTTGATTAAATTGATGTTTCATGTTGACTGAAAGTATAAACTTGAGTGTTAAACAACATACAAAACCTGAAATGCAGTTCTTTTTGTGTTTATGTATTGTGTTATTGGTGGGCCACAATACCCAAATATATCCATAGAAATTTGAGTGATACTTTATGCTAATTTATGTTGTCTCCTAAATTGTCTGTGAATTCAGTACCCTTTTTTACTTGGAGACCTAAAAACAAAATTATTTGGTTCCTGTTACCCGATCCCACCTAGTTTTTAGCTTGTTAAAATAATAACAAGTCTGTAAAAAAAGGGAAAGAAAATTGGTAAATATGTCGTATGAAATAATAAATTGAGAAATAATTTTGTTTTAACTTATTTGGTCTTAAATGGGGACTGGAGATCTGCACCACGGCTGCACGGCCCTACCAAACTAGTTGGCAAATGCAATAGCAGAACAAGAAATAAAAGTTGCTTACCGTAAAAACGAGGGGGCTCATCTTCTGTCAGTATATGTATAGCTGAATGTATAGCAAATTCACTTGTTTCTTCTCTTGTTAACATTAGACCATGGTAAAAGTTTAGTTCAAACCCGTTTTTTTATTATATTTTATTGAAGGCTAAACTCACTATATGCAAGTACGTACGCACACAACAAACGTACAAGTAGACATGCATACGTGATTCATACGTACACATATACATAGTATGGGTTCTCAGGGATTCCATGAATGACAAACCGTTGATCCGTTGTTACCGTGGGTTTTTTTTGCACGTTATGGATTTGAACTCTGCTATCCATTTCACTTTAAATCTTGGCTCATAGGAATATTCAATCACAAGTTATTTAGGACTATATTTACATACACAATCCTTGAAGCTGCAACTGATAAAAATGTCTTGTTAGACTCAATAACTTATTAGTAGCCTAGTTTTTCACTGCAAAGGGTTTAGAGATCGTCTTTTAATATTAGATCATTTAATATTTTGAAGATAGGTTGTCATGGTGATAAACAAACTTTATACTAGTAATTGGACCCTCATTCTTTCATCTGACCTCCCCGAATTAGAGACTTCTTTGACCTATAGGTTACAGGAGTTCAAATGCTTTATATCACAGCGTGTATGTATTTTTGAAATGTCATGGGTGGCACTCTGACACAGAGATATAGCCAAAAACGTAGGCCTAAAGTAAAGAAAATACACCAAGGCGTGTTAGCTCCGTGTTGTATGACTAAATACGATATTAAGCTTAAAAAGTAGAAGTTCTGTGTTTTCATCCGGTGAATATACGTTTTAACCAGATTTAAACTGAATGCCTTCCGTAAGGGTATAGCCGGTGGCCAAAGTACGAAATAAATTATTATTATTATTATTATTATTATTATAGTCTTGCAATTTCATGATTTATGCAAGAACTTTAGCTCTATATCTGTGATTTCTTTCAACTCCCAATGAAAAATAGTCGTCAAAAATGTTGTTCAAATGGCCCCACCTCCTATTCTCAGTACATGCACAGGAAATTAAAGCTTGCCATCCTCGACTTCACTCAGTTTTCATGATCCCTCTACATACCCGGGATATGCACACCCGTTTAAATTTCCGTGGCAAATAATAAACGAAATTCAAACCCACATAACATTGCTATAATTACGCATCAGAAAGTTTACATACTTCATGGTAAGCATCGTAACAGTTTAACAACTTTAATACAGTGAAGTGATACGGTATTATTGCCCTACTTCGTCACTGGGTAAAGTGTATACATTCCTTTTTCGACCGACGGACGTACCATCTGCTCCAAATCCTATAAGATTCTGTTTCCAATTTCATCAACTTTGTCACATATTTTTTTTGTCGCGCGAACACAACCATTGGCATGTGAGTGTTGAACTTCCTTCCGTCCTTCCATGAGTTTACAAGTCGGTTTGTCTACTCGTCGCATGTAGACTATTTCACACTTCTGTAATCACTGTGGGAAAATTGTCAAGATTTTGTTGAGTGGCGCACCCTGTACACTAAAATCACATAGAGGTCAATGTATAGGTCACCAGTTTTGATACATTGTTGCGAAATTTTCTTCATAGGCTAGGCTTGGTCTATTTTTCCATATTTTGTATATATACATTTCGGTATAAATTATAGATTATTACATTTGATAAATACGTGAGAGTGTATTTATTTCCTGAGATACCAAGCTAGATAAACTATTACAAAGCCTTGCAACAAAAGAACATGGTAAAAAGGAGACGTCTCGAGGTCAATATAATACTTCCTAAACAGTACTTCTCATCGAAAATCTACAAAAATAAAATTAATTCATCTGCGCATTAGTATTTGACGAAAAATTCACCTCTTTGTGAACTCGGCACCCACTGTAAACCTATTTTAAGGCCAGGGAAAAAAAGAATTGTTTTCTGGTGAGTTTACATAACTTAAATACCCCGCCTCGATTTTCTTTTCTTTTTTCTCGTGTTTGTTCAGCCAATAAAGCAGGTATATATGGGTGTATCAAAACAGCATCTGCTAGTAAAAAGTGCTACTAGCAGTTTCAACAAAACACTGTTTGCGACATGTAGCACTTCGATTCTGCTATACCTGTAGCACTTGCATTCTGCGACCACTATAGCACTCTGACTCTGCGACTCATAACACTTTGATTCTGCGATTGCTAGCAAATGAAGCACTTTCAGCGATTCTTGCATCGATGGTCGAACAGCGATAATGTAGCTGCATGTATGCGCCAAACTATGACGACAGCACCCGTGACCCGGTAGCTACCGATCCACGGTAAATTATGATCGACACTCTCCTGACGCATGTGAAAGTAAGCCTAATCGATGTTTCAGTTTACTTTGTCATTGATGTCAATAAAGTTTTTGCTCACATTGGTGTTTTATTGTATTGGCGGCAAAACAGACAACATTTCATGTCACCTTGTAGAATGTTTGCGTGGAGAGAGGCGACGGCTGTGACCTTGATCCCCTGCCGTCGACAACGTGCGAATCACAAAATACTAAGTAAACAATCGGCTGCGGTGGTTCATTCTCACCTCGTCCATGACAATGCAGTACACGTACTCAAACTTTACGGGTTTTTTCATCGAACAAATATGTTTATACAGATGTTGGAGGAGGAGTTCATGATTATTATTATCACTTTGTTTTGACTAACAGCCATGCTTTTACATGCGTTCTTATCTATGACAGTATCGTAGAATTCATAGTCCAAATTTGTAAAGTAATACGACGTAATAGCTCTAAGTTTTTAATTTAAAAATACAAATTCACATCTATTTTATATTTATGTGTTAACTTCAATGACAAAGGAAAAATATTGTTACCGGTCTCAAATGTTTTTGGAGGACGTTGATGAATTTAGCTGACGCACCACGGACTAAAAATTAACATGTGCTGCATGCAGACGATTGCGTCCTTGAAATCACGGTCCGTGTTGAAATGCACGTCTTGTGAAGAAAACATTGTATCAAACATTAAACGTTTGTTTAAAAAGTTGCAATCCTTTTCGTTGCCTTTGCCGATGTAAATAAGGCCAGCTTGCCGAAAGGGAACATGTTGTTAAGAACTATGAAACTTGTGAATTGGTGACGTCAGATGACTTGAATAAATTATGATGATATTAGCTGATGTGACAATGGCTATTCCTTTTTGAGAATGCGTGACAACGATTGGCTGATAGACTCTCTGTGGAAACATGCCGACATAACTTTTCCGCGTAAAATACACCGAAATAGGGTATTCTTTTATACATGCCATACGTCACCTTAAAACGGTTATCTGAAGTTGTTATTTTTTCTGATAGAAATTCTTTCGATCGACATCTCTGGTATTTTCGGAGAATTTTTACTGATTGTCAGATTTGTAGGAGCAGTCGTACGGGCGGACGGACAATGAATTACATATTTGTGAGTGATTGTTAATAATAGGCACCATCCTACCAGTGTGAAACATACTATCTAGGAAAGGGGTGTGATGGCGCTCGGTGTGTCCTACCACTACATGTATTCCCTGCATGTATTACCATAGACCCTATGGTATTACGAAGTGTTGGCGGCCATAACCACTAATCTCATTAGGGAGCGTGTGTGTAAACTTCAACATAGTCGAAAACAGTTAGAACTGTTTAGCTGGTTTTTTACAGCTGTGGACGTACTCGTTATTGCACCCACGAGATTGTTTTCGGCCAAGATACATGTAATGTTTGGTGAGATGAGATGTGTCTGCTGGGTGATGAGATCGCGAACCGTTCGGTTAGTTACAGCAACACAGTTGTGTGGTTAACGCTATGAGTTCAATAACGCCGTCAATTAGCACCAAGATAAATGATATTGTCTTTATACCCAACTTTACCGTCTTTTGATGTTACATTGCGGATTGACTGTCAGCAGATCCTTGACAAATGACATATCATAAAGCAGTAAAAGTGTGAACTGGTACCGCTCTTTACGTCACCGACGACTTTACGCGGCGATCCGCCACTTGCTGCCCGGCGGATCGATCAGTTTAGCAAAGGCGACATTAACACTTTCTCACACTGTTCTTCGACTTTAAAAGCCATGGAAACTTCTTTCGACCACATCATTATCAATATAAAATTCGTAGTCGACACATCGAGAAGACTGTATACCAGCAAAATGTCATTCCTCTTGAAGAAGCAGGCTGAAAGTTGGCTTCTTTTAAAGAAGCAGATCGATATGTTCGTAAAAAAGACTAACTTAGAAGTTGGAGTGGTCGTATCGTTTTACGACAAAGTGTTAGCGAAACGCAAGTTTATCGTCCACGGTACTGATTGCATGCAGCAGTCACTTCAAGAAAAACTTCCAGATATGGTTATACCACCCGTTACATCCACTCGGTATCAACGTACAGCCACTGATGAGACAGATAGTTCAGATGTCGGCGGAGCCACAGACAACTCAACGTCCGTACCAATCCCAGACCTACCAGACATCCGTGACTCACCACAAGGCTGCCTGAGCAAGCTTACGTTTGCCGAACTCAGACATCTGATTCCAACCATCGTGAAGACTAGCGTCGGTCGAAACCAGGCGTTATGGGGTAATCAAGACAAAGCTCCCATGTGGTGGCCTGTAGATGTGCCCTACTGCAACCCATGCAAACGTCCGAAAGAGGTAGACGGCTGGACAGAACTCTTGAGGAGAGCTGCAAAGGCTTGTTACGTGTACTACCAACGAGAAGATTTGACAGGTAGGTGCAACGTCATAACCTGTTTTCAAAACTAGAGTTGATATAGTATTCATATAAGGCGACTTTCATCTCAGCGAGTTTATGCTGTGCCTTTATCATTGAGTAGTATACTCAGTACTTGTTTTGATTAGTTGAAATTTTATCGCCGCCTTCCCACGCGATCACTCCGAACAAAACAAACGTCACAACATGATGAATAGAGGTAAATAAGGACATCTAGCCGCTTTCACCACATCTGATTTTAATCAGATTGAGGGCGAGGGGTGATTCAATATCAATTACCTAAAATGTGGTAGTAGTGCACATTTTTTCTGTTCATTGTCCTACTTATGCTGAGCTGTATGTGTCAGTAAATAAACAAGGCATGTTTGTTTTATTAATATTTTATTACTCCATATTTCGGCTTGGTTTGTGACATTTGAATGTATGTATTAGCAAGTATTATGAAGATAATTTATTTTCCAATCAAATGATACCTCACTTGTCAAAAATGGGTAACTCTAAGTATTTTTATAACTATTTGATTACATAACACTCAGTCTCACTTTATTCAAATTATTGTCAGTGAGGGGCTCGGAGGAAGAACAATCTCATGAGGCCATGAGTGGTGAAAGAGTTAACAGTCTTCACCCCCAAGAGTAAGTGATACTAGAAAATATTTGAAACATTAATGAATCTTTCTTTTTTTTTTCACACAGGAGACAATACAGCAGAGCAACCTCAGTTATCTGAAGAGAACCCCACATTTACTAATGGTAAGTCAACTTCTATTATCATATTTATTATCAGATTTGTGGGTAATCATGTATATGTGGTGTTGGGTCAAAAACTACCCACTTGTTTCATATACTATTCCCCCCCCCCCCTTTTTTTTTAAATTTCTTTGATATTTCATGTACATCCAACTTGTTCTTGGATTTTTTTAAGTTACTTTTTTTTTGGAAATGGCAAGTTGTCTGTGTCTTATTATGGGTACACATGTCACAATTTTTTTTTTATTCCATCATGAACACTTTTACCTAGTCCCTCTGAGTTAAATTTCACAACCAGGACAGTTAAAATAGGGTGTTCTGTAAATCATTTTAATTGAAAGTAGACTGTAATTGCAGTTATGTGTACATATTACTTTTACACCATAATGCGATTATGACCATAATCACTCTGCACCTTTGTAGGATGACTGTATGCTACAACTTACAAACATCTGTTTGGATAGCAAGCTGATGTACACATTATTGTTACAAATTAAAATGCCAAAACACAGATGAACATTTACATCTATAATATAAAATAACTTTGATGAATAACCATCTGAAATATATATATTAGTAAAAAAGTTAGGTAATTTTGATATGTATTTGAAAAATGTACAAGACAACTCCCAGATTTTGAATATGAATAGGATAAAGTTTCTTCAGGGATATTTGGACAAAGGTTGAATATTTAATTTCGAAGGCACGTTTCCCTGAAGATAAACATACAATGTTAAAGCATGGATAATTTATTGTATATTAAAGCAATACAATATCTGCCTTGTTAACTGTTCAAATTCTTGTTTATTTCTCTAGCTGCTACACCAGAAGATATACAATTCCATCCTGAAATACCTGCCCTCCAGCAGATAGTTTACAATTATACCACACTGAATCAAAATGATCTTGGTAAGTAACAACATAAAATTCTGATATTAACCATGAAAATATATATTGGTGACTTGTCAAAGGCTAACATACAGTAAGCGTGTAATTGTTATTGAAAGACACTAAGAATAAATTCAGAAATACATGGGTACATAGAAAACCATATGTTCATACATACAGATGGTAGAAGTCAACTTCTATCTACTGAAATTGTTAAATTTGCTGTGTACCTTCTAATCGATACTTTAGATATTCAGTCAAGACAGTGCAAAAAACACACCAATATACACATATTATAATGAGTTCAAGACCAGTTGCATGGAATCTACAAGTAGGGTTTGTAAACAGAAAATGCTAAGCAGCAAAGTCCTATTTGCATCAGAATACATTGAGTTTGTCATAACGTAACAAATGTCTAGTTAGCCTCAGAATTGTACAATATTAATCCACATTTATTCATTTTGTCTCTTTTCACCAGAACTTTTAAATATGCATTCTACACCGGAAACACTACATGTCCTACCATCAGCCATGGAAATATCAACAATACCGAGTTTTGAAGACAGTACTCTCCACACCAATGACTCACTGTCTTTTCATGACACATTCCAAGTAACTGAGGAAGCCTCCTTGCAAGACCAAACCCAGTCTGATGACCAGTTTGGCATGCACAGCCACGACCTATCTGAGCACACAGTATCATATGCCATTCAGTCCCCAAGCCAACCTATGCAGTCATCATCATCCATGCTTGTCAGGAGGAGTCAAAGAAAAAGCAAGAAAACAACAAGAGCTCTAGAGTATGTGATGCAGATAGCACGCCGAAGAAGATGAAAGGAACTGTAAAACATTGAACATCTAACTGATCCACTAATTCTTTGTCCAATTGTAACACTCATTAAGTTTCTAACAATTTCTTTGACAAACCAGTATTTATCTTATTTTGATAGACATTACTAAAATTGCCATTCTGCATTAAATTTTATAATAGTGTAGTAGTCTTGTCAAATATTCCATACTGAGGTGGCAACTCCTTCCTTTTGATTGTTTTCACTGTTTATGACAGCAGAGCACCTTTCACTTTTTTATTAGCAAGACCAAGGAAGAGGGCTGCATGAAAGATAAAATTGTCAGGTAGCATGTACGATAGTTGTGCCTTGATTCTTGATATGGAAGCGTTCGTCTGTTCGCAGATTTGACTGTTCAGATTTGTTATCTCTCTGTTTCCTTTGTACCTGTCCATGTTATAACCAGTTGAACATCTGTTGGAAAGACATAAAACAGCCATTTAGATCAATGAATGTATTTTTCACTATGTTACTACAAGATGATGACTACAGTGTTCACAAAATCGTATATAAAATTGACACAATTGACTTTATACTGTACTCTATATAAATTATGTCAAGAAGTTTTTCCATTCTTTTCACAGTTAACCCTTTCAGGACTAGAAACTTTCCCGCCAAAATTTTTGAACAAAAATTCTTGTTTCTCTGTAATTTTTGGAAAAAGATCAACTTTATTTTAGACCAGAATTCAAGAAATATTACTTCCCAATGAAGTAATATTCTTAAATTTTAGAAAATGTTCTTACAATCAAGTTTCTATTTATTCCAATGTCGTCTCTAGGAATGAAAGGGTTAAAGTCTGTAACATGGTTTGTAAATTTGAATAAACTTGCTATTTTTGGTCATTAATGAAATATACTGCGTCACTATTGGTGTGATTCCATCCACTCTGCTTTTAAACATCTCAAAAAGAAATCACAAACTAAAAGAAGAAAAATTAGTAAACCATGGTATAACAGTTCCTGCTACCTTTGAAGAAAGGGGTTATTTGAATTTGAAAATTACTTCAGGAAATTATCAAATCAGGGTTTTAGAAGTGTACATAATTAAAATGTATCTATGATATTCATTCAGTCTTAATAACCAAGTCTTGTATCAAATTGACAACTGAACTGGCTTCACTAAATTCTTTTCATATGTATTGGCACAAGACAAGGTTGTAATCTAAACCCCACTCAATCCACTTTATTCATGAACGAACAAATGAAGGAATGCAACCATTACTACACAGAAAATGTATTAATCTGCTGATGACACTGTGTTGCTATTCACTAGTGATGGTTTATAGATTCACAGTCCCAATTAAAACTATTTGAATCTTTTTGTAATAAACGACAACCATCAGTGAGTCATAAAGAAACAACTAATAGTACTCCATGCAAATATCAAAATAAATATAGTGTAGGTTTTTTTTTCATTTATAATGAAAACTTGATTCTGGTATGTTTGCATTATACACTTATCTAGGAGTTATTGATGTTTTCTGAAAATTTTAAGAATTATTATACCAGAGTGGCTTTGAGAATAAGGTCATGTGAAAAATAGTGTCCTTATAGAATGTCACTTGTTGGGTACACAGCTTGTACATAAATAAATAAATAAATAAATCTCCTGTTCCACTGTTTTTTTTTATGAAGTAAAATCGAACACAATAAATCCACTGATAAATTGCATAATAAATAATATATTCACTATTTTTTGCAGTTTGCCCCTGTTCTATTCTACTTTATAAATTTGTGGCATTGAAAGTTGGCAGACACTGTTTCAACCAATTGATCGTTATGAACATATTTTGGTTCATTTGTTGCGAGTTTCTTATCTTATTTCGAACGGTCACTATGGCTACGCTATCGCTGTTTGGGTCGAGAGCGAACTGCAGACTGGATCATGGAGTTCATTACGAGGTCACACATGTCACATGTGTTATGATAGAGGACTTTTGCACGTACAAGTAGGGAGAAGTATTTCTACACAATTCAAAGTGCGGTTGGAATACACGTTTAATTTCAATTACTTTATCTAGTGGTAGTGGTATTTCTTCCTGCACTATGATTTACTATCGAAGTCGTCATTCAGTTTGAAAAATGTTCTGTGATGGTGGCTGAACAAGTGAAATCGTCTGCGTTAAACGATAAAGTTTGGTGAGGTACTCGTACGTACACGTCCCTTCGATTCAACCGTCATCGCATATGCATGCAAGGTCCGGCTTGAGTCCGTGTATTACGGGTAATTAACTGCGTCCGGGGTAGTCCTGCTTGCATACGGAGGAATTCGGGACTCGATTCTGACAATTGTCCCTCCCCTTGCATACGGAGGAATTCGGGACTCGATTCTGACAATTGGTGTTTAGAGTCAAGTCAGTAATACAGACTCGTGCACCGTCATGTAAGCAGGACTACGTCCGGGGGCGGGAGGTTAGTGGGTCCATGGCCACGGAAACGTAAAGAACGAGGACCACTCGATGCTATAGATTGGCTTCATAGATTGCAGGAAAGTGAACACAAATAATTGTAATAAAAAAATTCGAAACAACCTTTCTTAATTCTGCACTGAAACGGAGTAGTGTTATATTTGCTTAACGTTGCGTCTGTTGATAACGATCATAAACATTGACACTGCATTACATTACAAGACTTCGATGAAAATGTAGAAAAGAAAGTGAAACACTCACCTCATGGGTCTTTTTCTGGTCACGGGAACGGCCGACGTATTCTTCCTCTTCCGACAAGTTGATAGTAATGCTCTAGTGGTTTGAGCGACTCTACAACGTTCAATGAATGATTTGCTCGATGACATTGTGACGCTGACAAGGACTGGTGATGTTAACTCTGATACGAATTTTTGAATTATGACCGGTCGTTCAACAAGCGTCAGTAGTACAATACAAATGCTAGTTTAGCATGTTTAGTAGCAGAATGCAAGTGCTACAGGTATAGCAGAACAGAAGTGCTACATGTCGCAAACAGTGTTTTGTTGAAAATGCTAGTAGCACTTTTTTACTCGCAGATGCTGTTTTGATACACTCATACATACCTCAATAAAGAGTGCAGATCCACGAAAATCACGAAATATTTCTCCCTAAATTAATTGCTACCGTGACTTCAGGGAAGACAACTGCAGAACTTATCATGAACAATTAACATGGCACCCTATCTTCAAAATATTAAATGATCTAGTATGGGCTTAGACCTCTCTAATCCCTTTGCAAACTAACCTGGCTGAAATAGCATTATTGTATATATCTATTCTCAATATTTCACTTTCACTGCCTTGGTTGAAAACACAGGCCTACTTTTTAAACCTAACATCGTATTAACTTCAGAAATAGAAAAAAATAGTACATTTTTCCTATTTCTTCAAATTTGTTCAGGAAAACCCAAACCTACCCTTCAATGTATTTTGCTGTAATTTGAAAAGTGGGCACGCTGACTTATCGATTAATGAGTCTTCATTTGAAACTACAAAGTTTAATAAAATTGACATGACTCTGAATAAGACTATATGGACATTCAGAAGCTGACTTCCATTTTTCTATTTCTGAAGTTAATCTCCTTTCTGTGTTTTTCAAAATCTAGAGGTTGATTTATGTTGCCATGACAACCTTCAGAAATAGTTCCTTATAAACTACAGTTTCTTTTACGTCACCGTCTATGACGTTCACCGTTTAAGACCGTCAAGAGGTTACCATTTTTGCCATGACGGGTCGGCAGAAAAATATGCTCTGGCTTCCGAGGTGTTAGGGACCGGACAGAAATTACGGGGGGGGGGGGTGTTTTGCAAAAGACGGAGGCATGTAAAATATAGACCCCTCAAATCTGTGCAGTTAGCCAAGTGACCGGTTTGTCAATGTTATTTCAGGGAAGACATTAGTGATACGTCCCTGGGTCGATACTTAGTTGACCTTTGTTTTAAGACGTTTCGGACCAGCTGTTGTGTCTTTCAGCAGTCGCAGTTCTGTCTAACGAGACAGTGTTCCCGCATATGACGCCAATTTTGACGTTAGACAGAACTGCGACCCAACAGCCAATCCGAAACATCTTAAAACAAGGGTCAACTAAGTATCGACCCGGGGACGTATCACCAATGTCTTCCCTGCAATAACCTTGACAAACCGGTCACTTGGCTAACTGACCTTTAAACCAATTTATTATACCAAACAAAACAATCAAGTTTGAACCAGCTTTGGAAAATGCTTTCACTTATTAACAAACTTGATCTAACAACCCATAGTTGGTTATGGTAAACGCACAGTCATACACTCAATATTTAATATTGATGGTGTTTGGAGTTCCCTTTCCTTTATTACTACTACACACACACTTTAGTTCTGAGTTCATAAAATATTTTCTTTATTTGATTGACTACCAACACATTATTGTATAAAAATCACTGACCCACCCCAAAATGTATGCACAAAAACCAATGACCCCCCCCCCATCCCTAGCGCAAAACATAGGTACCCACCCCAATAAAACACCAGCCCACCCCCTTGTAAATTTCGTCCAGTCCCTTATAACTTTTGACGACCCTTTGCATGAATTGTTACCATTGAAACAAGTCATTGTTACAAAGTTTGAATAATCGAGAATATTTTAACAAGGTTTGGTGAAATTGACATAACTCTCAAAATATGACGGAGGTATGGTAGTAGAACTTCCCATGAACGTCAGAGAAGTACGTATTTACACACGTTCCATTATTCCTGTTCCCTGGTTACATACATTTCATGTCTTTCGACTTCATCTTGTACTATATGACTACAAAAAGTATGTTAAATTCAATAACAAGCAGACTGTACGATATTACCAGTAATAAGTTATTGTGTCTAACAAAACATTTTTTTAATGTTCGGTTGTAGCTTCGATTCAAGGATTGTGTAATATAGTCCTAAAGAACTTGTGATTGAATATTTCTACGAGCCAAGATTTAATGTGCAATGGATAGCAGAGTTCAGATCGATCATGCGCAAAAAAAAACCCCACGGTAACAACGGGTCTGTGTTGTTTGTCATTCATGGAGTCCCTGGGAACCCATACTATGTACATGTATGTACGTATGTACTACGTATGCCTGTCAAGTTTGTTATGTGCGTACGTGCTTGCATAATGAGTTTGTCCTTCAAGAAAATATAATAAAAAGACGGGTTTGAACTAAACTTTTACCATAATCTAATGCTAACAAGAGAAGAAACAAGTGAATTTGTTATACATTCAGCTATACATATACTGACCCAAGATGAGCACCTCGTTTTTACGGTAAGCAACTTTTATTTCTTGTTCTGCTATTACAATGACTAAACACTGCATACGTAGTTGGCTGTAAGGATCGGAATGCCCATTCGGGCATCTGCCAACTGGTTTGGTAGGGCTGTGCAGCCATGGTGCAGATCTCCAGTCCCCATTTAAGACCAAATTAGTCAAACAAATTATTTCTCAATTCAGTCTAATTTAGACCACGACATGCATATGCGAGATGAAATCTATTAGAGCAGCCTGCCACTGAAAGATGAATAGACATTGATTTGATTTGATTTTGATTTGATTTATTTCAGCACAATAAAATAAACGTTTAGTATACAGTTATACAGAAAACAGTTACAACAAACAAAATAAACGTTATTGTGCTGGGATAACACAGACAAGTTAAAATATTATTTCCACTGTGGTCCCACATAGAACAGACAAACTCAACTTTACCAAAAACATTACCGTCATTTATAGGCCCCCAAAAGCGAAAAGAATTGTTTCTGGTGCTCAAATATCGTCGCGTTGGGTTTTTCCCGTCTTTGTCCAACCCATGCAATCTGCAGATCAGGGGGAAAAACACAAAAAATATTCCTCTCTACTTCAGTGAAGACAACTGCAGAGCCAACAATCATGAAAGAAAAAATAAATTCGCGTAGTCGCACCATTGTAATTTGACAAATTTCCCCTGACCAGAAACTATTTTTTGGCCTTAGATACTCAGCTATATATCCCTCAATCAACTGTAACCAATTGCAACACCCGAAAAGTTAAAGGATGACATGTACATGTCATTTACAATTAATGCCTACCCCATCCCGATGTAACAACGGGTGCTGAAGAAATATGGTGTAAGAAATGGTGAAAAGAACAAACAAAATTAAATTTCGAAGTTGACTTCAAGTTGACTCTTGGTAGTTTGTTGAACTTACGCTGTCTTACTGACACCAAAAATGACTGAATACATTGCCCTAAACATTAAAAATATAACAGCAATTTATTATTTTATTTGCCATATTTACGGAATCGGATTTTCTTTCCTTCTTTTACAGACTTATTATTCTAACAAGCTTAAGTTTACTGCTTGTTGTTCGTGGATCTGACGCGGAGTACCAATCAAACACCAGATTATATTGGCTTACAATTCTGAATGGACCACCACCTGCACCCGAGCAGCACGTGGTCGCTATCAAGAGAGCGGCTATCGATCGTGATACAGACGGTCAACGTGGAAATCGTGGCAACAATAAACCAGTGAGACCATGGTGGAGACTTCGCCGTCCCAATCTCCTCAAGGGATTGAATTTAGACGATGTGTGGAAGAGAGCCCAGTAAACGGTTAACGTTTCGAAGGAGAAGACACATCTTCGAGCAAACCAGGGAACGATATATAGACAAAGCGACGTTGACGAGCACAAACGTCAAAATCAAGCCCTCGAAATTGAACCACAGCAGCTTGAAATTGGCCACAAATAGATGTTTTTGTTTATCGTTTACTTTCTTAAAAATATCTTTTCCAAACAAGGTACCATGTAATAAAGTAATGATTTGAATACCTGGAGTGTTTTTTCTAAATCAACTTTAAACGGGAATGGCTTTTGCACACAAGCATTTACATAGCTACTGACAAAGTTGTACTACTCCTACATATAACCGACATACCGTTCTAACCGTTGGGATTAATAAGATGAAGTATTTAATACTGTCCCTGTCTGAAACTAGACTAGAGGTTTAGGTGCGTACAGACATAACTTCGATGACGCACTTTGGCATCATATCCCTTTGCAATGATCAACCACGCCACCCTTTCGCAATAAACGCCCCTTGTCGGTTCAATACTGTTTATACCGGACTTTCTGAAGACGGGTATTCTGATCTCTCTCTCTCTCTCTCTCTCTCTCTCTCTCTCTCTCTCTCTCTCTCTCTCTCTCTCTCTCTCTCTCTCTCTCTCTCTCTCTCTCTCTGATGCATGATGTACGGAATCGAGTTACTCCGCTCTCGCGCCCTCTAGCGCCCATCAGCTACTACTATCACATTGATTGAGTGACTGGTTTTTTGTCTTGATACATTCTGTATTTATGTATCTTCTGTAACTCTTCTAGTTTCCGTTTGCTGTATTTTAACACGTGTACCCAAGGCACGAGGCAAAAGTACTGAATAAACCATATAAACTGTTAGAAGTCATATCAATTACGCCGAAAAAGTGCAGGCTCCTGTGAATAATGTTTTCATTTTCTCTATAAAATATTACCATCAAAACTATCGTTTCCTTTGACTCTCATTTCGTATTTCCTACCGTTATCACTGTCTTTCTTTCAGAGTTTATTAACTTAAAAAAAATGTTATTAAATTCCTGACCGCTATTTAGGCTGTGGTCTCTCTCTCTCTCTCTCTCTCTCTCTCTCTCTCTCTCTCTCTCTCTCTCTCTCTCTCTCTCTCTCTCTCTCTCTCTCTCTCTCTCTCTCTCTCTCTCTCTCTCTCTCTCTCTCTCTCTCTCTCTCTCTCTCTCTCTCTCTCTCTCTCTCTCTCTCTCTCTCTCTCTCTCTCTCGTGATTTTCTGGTGGAGCGAGAAGGGGGGGGGGGGCTGCGAAACGAGTCTTGACCAAAATAATTTCTCCCCAGCCCCCCCCCCCCCAATGAAAACTTTGATCCCAGCCTTAGCGTCGCCACAATAATAATCATGATGTGTTGGGAGTAAAATTGTTATCTATCAAGTAAAACAACAGCTAAACAACAAAGAATTCAGATGATGCCTTCAAATTGTAAGTTCTTTCGCTTTCTATATTGCTACTGCCGGGATCCAACCCATCCCCAAACTTAATTACACCGTTCTGCCCATGAAGTTAAAGTTAAACTTTGAAACTTGTGGTGTAACTTGTAAGTTGCCGAACAAGAAAAAAACATCCACCCCTACCAGGTATCGCATGTGTATGACAAAAGGTTTGCCAATCGTTTATTTTGACTGACATTGGCAAATTTATGACAAAAATGCGGCGACAAACCGGGCCATACCAAACGTGACACACGATGTCGTCATTTCGTGTGGCGCGGTACGGAACGGCCTCGGTGAGGAAATGACGTCATTCAAACATGACCGTTCTTTATTTTCCCGACTCCTTTTCCGTGGTGAATGTCTCGACGTAAAATGTGAATATACGGTGTAGCAATGATTGAGTTGTATTAATCTGAAAATATGCATATTCCAATACGAAAAAAAGCAATCAGCGTGTGCAGACATTGAGAAAGCTGTCTAAAATAACGGTCATTTCTGGTTGATGCCGTAAAGCATTGTGGGAAAGTTTTCCCTTATGTGGTATGAGGTGAAATTAAAGGACACCACGTGAATCATCTTTTCAGTTGTTCAGTTTTCGTATTTTATCGAAATCATGCCCTCTGCTTCGTCGAAACAAGCCGCTCTAACCACCACTTCGGAGAGCTCTGAAGCCATGCGCCAGGCTCTCGCCGTTGTCGAGAAGAAAGCCCGTAACTTGGAGAAAAGAAAGGTAAAAATTTACGACCGTAGTAAGAAATTATGGGAGAGAGAATGCCGGTTGACTGGGTGTCATGGAAGGAAGCTTGCGTCATGTTCGTGTGTCTGGGTTGTCAGGTTGAACTGTATTCAGTGTGGTTGAAAATTGAATACGTCTTCAGATAAACAGACACGATTTTTAATTAGAGGTGATGAAATATAATTTCAAGAGTGGGAAATTTGGATTGGAATGCCACGAATTGTGGCGTGGCTTTCGAAACAAGTATTCGTTAAATCCAACATGGCGTTCTCGAAGTAAAGCATGTTTTCTCATGACAGCGGCACGCATCTGATAATGAAAACGTTTATCGGTGCAACGTCAGATATAGTATTGCCATGACATATGAATTTTATCAGATAGCACAGTGTGTTGTTTTTATTATTTCATTGGTGGGAGAATTATCCGGAATCTAAGCAGTTATGGTGGCGTCATTGTTATGCGCGTACACACGATACAAAGGAAGTCTTGACACAGCCTTGTTCAGAGCGAATGTCGTGATTGCACTGCAGTAAGGGTTTTGAAATGTATTGTTACCGTTACCTGTTAAGAGATCACTTAAATCGAGTGAGTCTTCCATCGTCTTCCGTAAATTTCCGTAATTATTATGTTGGAATCTCATAATAAGAGAACTTACTGAACTATAATGAAATACAAGCGTTGATGTGGAACTACAAGTGCTTTTATTTTTTACCACGTCGTGGAATTTTGCCAAGCCCAAACTGTCTTCACCGAGTATGATCAGAGCTTTCGCTCGCGACATGTCTTGGCATTTATTCGTAATATAAATCGTATCTGAGTGTTATATACAGTTATTTTTGACTAAGGTAATCCTTGCTATCCCATCCTTTGTGTTCTGTTGATACAATTAATTATGCAAAATCACAAAACACATGCCACCACTGAACGAGTGTTAACAACACAACATATCCATGTACTCACCTTAATAACTCAGAACAATAACGGATATTGGGGTCAGTATGTTTTCTCTCTCTCCAATGTTAATTTATTTTTCCTTCACCAAATTCAGTGTATTTACCACTCCTTGCATGATATGTGTTATTTAAGGTTTTATATTTTGAACATTCAATACTAGCAGTTATTAATTCTTTGACCTTAACCTGAATATCAAGGTCACCATTAAAAACCCATGTACTTTAAGTTGTGTTGTCAAGATAGTCCAAGAGGTTGTTGACCTTGAAGCTCAGAGCATGTAGAACAATATCTACTCATTGCAGAAGATACAAATCAAGGTTATGCTAGGGTGTCCAACCCTATTCCTATTCCTAACATAACCCTACCCCTAACTCCCTAGCATGAATACAAATGATTATGTGTATTGGTCAGTCTGTCACAGTCGCTTTACATTCTTACCAAAATTAGTCTCAAACAAAATTGCAACTCCCTAGCCTGAATGAAATTGTGTATCTATTGTACATCAGTCCACCATTCTACATTCATATATAGTGTAATATGAAGGTTTCTGTCAGTTTTTCTAGGGGTTCCACTCAGATGTGAATTAAGGTGCCATTATCAATTACTTATTTTGCTGAACTTGGTATTTCCAATCCAATTTCCAATTCCAATTCACCAATATAGATTCAAGCGAGGGGTAATAATTGCAAAGTGCTTTGAGCAGAGTGGGAAAGACCTATATAAAAACTAATATTATTATTATTAACAACATGGTTTCTACATTGCATGGATTATGTCATCTTCTCAAATCAGACAGAATTATTTTCAGTTCAGTCTTCCTTCACTACATAGCAAATGCCAACCAGGTTCAACCCCTTCACTAAATTTAACTGTACGATTAGGGACATTACATGACATATATACTAATTGCTATATGTTGAAATGATGATTTGGTATGATAGGAATTGCCGTCTGAAACGACAACTGAAGCTAAACATGACCTAAATCTGATCAACACTGTTTAAAACGTGCACTGGTTGCAACTAGGACATTTTCTTTTTCATAATGTAACCAAAGATGTATTTGCTAAGAATTGTTCATTTGCTTATAAAAAGACATTGTGCCTGTTTGTGGTCAACTGTATTTGCAGTTAATGTACTGCAGTAACAGGTTCAAATCTTAAGCGAAAACTTAGATTTGAAACAGGTGCCATTTTACTTTCATTTTCCCCAATACCTATATATGGTAGTGTTCATTAAATGTACAATATCAATTGCACAAATTAGGTTGTACACTGTCCGTCACAGCAATCAGGATGTACAATGTACTGTATTATTTCATGGTAGGTGTATGTCTCATGAATGATCATGTTGTATGTGCAGATTCAATATTCAAATACAATGATTTTGTGTTTATGGAATTGCCCCTAAAATCAGCAATGCGTTGGCAATGGCTTATTTCATATAGACTGAATGTAGGCAAAAATGCCATCTTGCTATTGAAGTGTGGCATGTGTAGTTTCTTACTGGTTTCTGCCTGGTTGTATCAAACAGAAAAGCTGAATGGTGTTGTGGAATTTACTATAATATGGATTCAATCGTATATATGTACAGAAGGGTACAGACATCTTTCACTCTTAGTTTGTACTTCCTCATCAGGTTCCTGCTTACAGTTTAGCTATTTTCGATGAATTGAGGCCATACAAGGCTTGGAATTGGCTTTTTTCTTTGGTAGTCCTAGCGGGCTACCAATTTCAGAAAGTGGTAGCCCAGAGATGGTGACCAATAGTCCCATATTTCTGAACTGAAAACAGAGTTCCTCTGTTGGAAATATGTGTGCTATTAAATACTTTCATGTCCATAAATCTTCCATCTTCATCACATAATCAGTGGTAGCCTGAGTGGGCTACCAGCTACAAATTATGGTAGTCCCATGACAAGAATTGGTAGTGTGTGGACATGAGAGTACTATTAATTTCAAGCTCTGCCATATTTTGATTATAATATCAGAATGGTTTAAAATAATTTTGTCTTTTGATGATAGCACATTGTGAGGAATTTTTAAATGGGCCTAAATTACAACTGATTAGTGTCAATAGGAAATGATACCTTTATATCAAACTGAAACTGAAAGGCAGCCCTGTGACCTTTTGAGGCTTAATGGCGTTTGGTGCATGAACAATGTACATATTATTAAACAATGCAGTAGAGAGAATGAGACAGCATGCCCATATTTGGTTCCTTCCTAACAAGTTTTATGCATTAGATGACATCACAGATGTTGGTCAATTCGGTGGCTAGAATGCAATATGCTCTATGGAGGAGTTTTGAATGGCAGTGCAGTGTGACTTAGTCCAGAGACTTGTCTTTGTGGTGCAAGTGTAGAGAAGGTCTTGAGATACATTGTAGTAACACCAAGACAGGTCTGGGGGTTTGAAAGCTTCTTGATATAGTAATTATACCGAAGCAAGTCTGTGGATGTAGAGATCTTCTCGAGATGGTACATTTGTACATTGTACATGTTCATTTTAATACCATTACAAGTCTCTGGGTATAGAGAGCTTATTGGCTAGTCTCTGGGTGTGGAGAGCTTCTTGATATAGTAACACCAAGACAAGTTTTGGGGCTACAGAGCTTTGTACAGTAGTTACACCAAGACACAGGCTAAGTGTGACTGTGTTGTATTTGCCTCACATAGTTTGTTTTACCACCTTTCCATCATACAATGTAGTAATTGTCATCAAGTGCCTGTATCCCATGTTGACCTATAGCTAAGGTGCAGTCACCTGATGAATTAGAATCAGATATTTCTCAGAGCCTGAACTTTTCTTCATTCAGTCAAGGGAAATAAAGAGTAACTTAAGGAGACTTGTCACTATGAGTTGCTAGACTTGTAGTGACAAACCGTTAAGGTCAGGAGTATTTTCTTGCTGAATATAGAATATATTGGGAATGATATAATTATACCTCCTGAAGAAAAATATTCAGAAAAATGATGGCTATTTCAGTATTTGGACCGAGTTTACTCATATTTCAAGCACTGGGGCACAGAACCAGTGGTGCAGACACAGTTGTGATGTAGAACAACCAGTGTGTATAATCCTTGTTTTCTGTTCAAAGATAATACATACATGTAACTTGGTTTGTGCATTTAAAATAATCAATATACTGGGTTTATGTATCATAGTTTTCACGTATTAGTACATGTATGCTCTGAGTAGTGTCTCTCCTAGATGAGTTTTGTCAGAATGGTCAAAAGGGAGGCTTTCTTGTGAATTATCACATGTAGTAAGGAAGCCCCTTGAATTTGGTGTGCATCAAACAGACCTGTTGTCGATTCCAAGATGTATTATCGCTCATCTTCCCATATAGTGCCACATATTCTACGTATGTGCAGTGGGGTTCGCACTTGCTACTCAGGGGGATGGTTGTCACCTGGACATACCCTGGGTTTTACCAGTAAAATCCATCTCTGTCGTTGATGGGGTTGGTTAGTCTTTGTTCTGTAAAATCACTGGCTTGAAAATGTTATTTCATATGTACTAGAAACAAAACAAGCCTAAACGTAACAAACATTTAAGCAAAGTCATCTCACGCAATACATCTTGGAACCGGAAAATTGACTGACCATTGTCTTGTAACTTTATTGGCATGTGATGCGACCATCTCTGACCATAGAATGTACATGTACATATAGATGTTGAAAGGTCCTATTAACTGAAGGAACATCCATCTAGAAATGTATAGCAGCTTTTGTGCATGTACTGATGATGAAAGAGCCCCAGGGGTTTTATAGGGCTTTCCCCCATCAAAATTGTGAATTGAAGTGCAATATATGCAAACATATGCAAAATATTCCTAGGAGAGCTGTTATGTGCCAAACTCAAAAAATACTCAAAAGTTTGTAACAAAATGCCAGACTCCTGTTCTCAAAATTCAGTGTGCGTAACCTGTTAGCGGTCAATAAGATGCCAAATTTTCTAGCAGGAAAATATCTGTAACTTTTGCTCTGTTTTGTTTTGATCAACAGGGAAAGTTAGATGTATACAAGGTAATGAGTGAAAGTGGCAAAGAGTTGAACAAAGATCAACTAGATGCCATAGCTAAGTATGATGAGGTCGCAAGTAATCTGGAGTTTGCCAAGGACCTGGTCAAGCAGTTCCAATCTATTGTGCAGGACGTAAGTAATCAACTTTCTATTCATTTTCACAACATGCTTATCATAGTGTTGGTCTTGTAACATTGTAACAAGATCTCAAATCTGTACTTGGAAGGTTGCCAAGCAAAAGCCAAGGGATAACCCTCTGCTGTACGGCTCTCAGGTAAGCCCTCCACAGTGCTTTGGTACTAAAAATACAGTAATACTTCCATTACCCAGCATGATAAATAATCTTGTTCCATTGTCAACGACCTCATTCTCTGAGATGGGTAGGCCGAAGCGTTGGGGTGCCCCAACACTGTATATCTTACAGCCTCAGCATTGGTGTGCCCCGACACTGTATATCTTACAGACTCTAAACGTCGTGGTGCCCCAACACTGTATATCTTACAGACTCTAAACGTCGTGGTGCCCCAACACTATATCTTACAGACTCAAACACTTTTTGAAACATGATTAAAATGAAGCATGGAAGTAGATTTGGTTTTATCTGAATGTGGATTTTGATATTCCATACAGGACATCAAACAGCAGAAGAAACTAGTGAGAAGAGAGCAATTACAAAGACAAGAGTATGGACAGCAAAGAATCAGAAGTGTCTTAGAGTTGCAAGATCTCCTTGAACAACTTGGAGATGAGAAGGTTCGGAAAGATTTTACCGAGGGAACCCGAGGAGCAGTAGCAGTGCCAGAGGAACAACTGAAACATATCGATATGTTTTATAAGTTGGTGTCCCCAACAAGAGAACCAAGTGAAGGCAGTGAAAAACAAAGGTAAGTTTGTTTTATTGTAGGGGGAGTCAGGGAAATTCCCAGGTGAGCAGCCTCATGTATAGTCTGATGCGACTGAGATGACATGGCATCCCTTTCAACAACAGTGCTCCTAGTGGCAAACTGCAAAATTCTCTTGTCTTTCTGACACCAAAATTTGGTACACTTATCAGAAGACGATTTTTGTATTTCTAGTCATAATATAATTATTTTGTTGAAAATATGTGATGTACATTGTAACCTTAAAAGCAAGTTCTTACTCCTGATCTTGGTAGCGAGTTGACAGGTATTTGGCGTAGTGGGTAAGGAAAGATAACCAGAGTCGTAGAGTATACTCAAAACACTACATTCTTTATTGCTACATGTGGTACACTGTAAGTTACAAGCCAAGGATAATGAGTAACCCAACCCCTAATGAATATTCGTGTACCTGCTCATGAATAGTAATGCAATGGACTAAGCAGGGCACATGTCGCACACATTTTAAAACTAAAAGTATGTTGTGTTTTCATCTACAGTTTCTCTGAGAAGCTAGCCAGTGCAAGTGAACATCTTATGAACCTTCTTGAAGCAAGGCCAAAGGAAGTTTGTGAAACGACGTGTATCCTTTCTACTTAGTAAACTCACTGTCTGATTGTCTAAAAGTGTGCCTGTCAGTATGTTTCTGTCGGTATGTATGATATGAATGTATGTATGTATGTATGTATGTATGTATGTATGTATGTAATGTGTGCATGTCTGTACATGCCTGTTTGTCTGTATCATGTGTATGTGTACATGTCTGTGTGTGTGCATGTCTGTGTGTGTGTGTGTGTGTGTGTGCACACGCACTTATATAAGTTTGTCACTATCTGTATGAGTTTGATATCCTTAACCAATAAATAACAGACAAGGAATTGAAGCAGACCATTGATCAGATACTGGAGAGTGGTTACCTTGACAACATGCCATCCAATGACTCAGAGAATGGGGAGACTGAGGCAGAACCTGAAGAAGGTAACATTCCAGAAAATTATCCTAAATCAAAACGTGGACTGTGATAAAGAATGTACCATAATCATAGCAAGGCAACTATTTTCTTTGTTAAACCATGAAACAATATGTCCAAATATGGTAACACCGCAGCACAATATGTCCAAATATGGTAACACCTCAGCACAATATGTCCAAATATGGTAACACCTCAGCACAATATGTCCAAATATAGTAACGCCGCAGCACAATATGTCCAAATATGGTAACACCACAGCACAATATGTCCAAATATGGTAACACCTCAGCAGAATATGTCCAAATATGTTTATACAATTTTGGCAATCTGTGTCCAAATATATCACACACTGGTACAGTATGTTCAAATGTTAGATGACATCCTGGCCCACTATGGTTATATATGGCATTACACCCTGGCAAAATATGTCCAAATATGGTATACCTGCCACAACATGCCCAAATATGGTATGGTATACCCGGGCATAATATGATCAAATATGGTATCACACTGTGGTACAGTATGTCCAAGTATGGTGTCATACCCAGCACCATATGGCCAAATATGGTATAACATGTTTTTATTCACAAGGCAATATTAAATGTGTTGATTTCAGCCGTTGAAGAAAGCAAGGAAGGTGAAGATTACGTAGTAGTTGACCCAGAAGAAGTGCCACCTGCTGATGCTCCTGAGGTGAGTTATCTTGTCAAATTGATCTGTTTACCTCATTGAAGGATTTCAAAGCAAACTGTAAGTGGGAAAACAAGACCAGTAATCAAAATGTCTGATATAAAATAGTACTCTTGCATACAAAAATAGTGTACATGTATGTAGAAGACATACTGATGTAGACTGTGTTGTTTGTTTGTAGGTTGAATCGTCTCTACCACCAGAGTTACCCCCACAAGTGACTGCTGAAGAACCAAGTTTACCACCATCCACCAATGGACCACTACTGGCAGAGTCTATCCTACCACCACACAAACCACAACGTGATGTTAATGAAGTGTTAGCTGCTGTACAGGGAGACTTTAACTTCATGCAAGAATCCATGATAGATTTCCAATGTAAGTTCTCTGTTTGTTTCCGTATGGTTCAAGTTTTTAAAATTAATTGTCTTTATCGTTGCATAAATCTGAGCTGATATACTAATGCTTGTCAATAATCAAAGTCTGATGCAACCACTACTCCTCGTACTGAAATCCTCTTTCTCCTAAGGGGTACTTTTGTCAAAAAAAGTACCCCTTAGGAGAAAGAGGATTCACCATAGTCATACCTCAGCACAACTTTTAAATACTTTCACAGTGGTATTCTTAGTATGATCTCTTCATAAGATAACATACAAGTGTTTCCAAATTCCCTATTTCTGTTGAAAGGGGTCTGAACCAGGGTTCTCAAAAACCGCACATCAGAGATCTGAGAATGGCTTTAAAGTGGTTACTCAGTGCAAACAGTAGTCATAGGTATTACAGGATGTGTAGAATGACTGAGATTATTGTCTTTCCACAGCACCACATATGGACCCAGCAGTTGTAGCTGTGGCCACGTCACAACCCTTCAAACCTCCACAAGTTACACAGTCAGCAATACCACAACCTTCCCAACAAGGTGAGTTCATATCTTCACAAGTTTTACAGTCAGCAATACCGCAACCTTCCCCACAAGGTGAGTTCATATGTCCACCAATGCTGCACTGGTCTTCTCATAAGCCAGTTGTTTTATTCGCCCCAGAAGGGTGCCATCAGTGGTTGGATAAGAAATGACCTACGCCATTAGTGGAATTGGTTACCAAAATCTTAACTAAAATTCCAATCTGGAACTGAATCCCCAGTAATGTCTTATCACGTGGTCTTCACAGTTGGTTTCAAAGAGCCCAAACTATATCAAGGCCTGTATATTCTGAATTAGCAATACTTTTACAAGTAGAGGTTGAATGTCTAAGAAGTGTCATACTTAAAATAAGTAAAAAAAAATTCCAATTACTGTCATCCAAAATTATTTGTGTGCAAAAACCAGAAAGCTGCAAATAATCAATTCTACTGCAGTTGTCCCCTAAGCTGTCAAGTTTTTATGTTGAATTTGTGGAGAATTTCAAAGTAAACTAAGGAGCCTGTTTGTCTTTCAGACTCCTCAACACAGTCATAATTAATTCTAGTGCGGTTGGTCCTTTAGCTGTCAATTTTGTATGTTGAGAATTAGAGAGTAAACTAAGGAGCCTCTTTGTGTTCCAGACCCCTCAACACATTCAAATAATCAAATAGTGCAGTTGGTCCTTTAGCTGTCAAGTTTATGTGTTGAATATGTTGAGAATTACAGCGTAAACTAAGGAACCTTTTATGTTTCAGACCCCTCAACACATTCAGCTTTGGAGCAACTATCACAGCCTTCACCTTTAGACCAGCTAACGCAGCAGGCAAGCGCACTTGAGTCGGTGATGAGATCAGCATCACTGTCAACACCACAGAGTATCAATACACAGGAACAGTATTCATCCACAGACAACACATCAACACAACAACAACAACAACAGCATTCAAACTTAGCAACACAGTCAAGCCTTTCAACAGCAGCGATGCTGGGACAACGGACTTTAGTTTCATCACCCAGTCTCACAGACAGCCAGACAAATCCTGTATCTCACATGTCACAAACACTGCCCTCACAGTCAATGACAGGTAAGGCAGGTCACAAAAGGTCAATATGATTTTGTTCAAATACATGTGTTCTCCTTGGGATATTTCCACAATAGGCACAGAGACAACTCCTTCTGTAGTTGCAAGTTAAAGACCTGGAAGTTAGACTGCAAGGTCTGCTGGCTGTTTCGATATCATTCAGTGAATTTTACTGCAGAAAACCAGCTATACATGTAGCTTTGGCTAACTATAAACAAAAACTATTGTTCTATCATTCAGTGAAATTTTACTGTGGAAAACCAGCTATCGGCTAACCATAATTCACTAAAAATATTGTGCTATCCATTGAAATATTACTGTGGGAAACCAGCTATCAGCTAACCATAATTCACTAGCACTATTGTTCTATCATTCAGTGAAATATTACTGTGGAAAACCAGCCATCAGCTAACCATAATTCACTAAAAAATATTGTTCTATCATTCATTGAAATATTACTGTGGAAAACCAGCTATCAGCTAACCATAATTCACTAAAACTTGTTCTATCATTCAGTGAAATATTACTGTGGAAAACCAGCTATCAGCTAACTATGACAAACAAACTGTTGTTGTTGTTCAGTGTAGTAGATTACACAAGTGGATGTTCACAGTGTATCTTCCGTAATAGTATCTATTGCAAAGAAAATATATACATGTAACAATATTAAGATTATGGTGAGTCAGGTGACTGCTGTTTAGGATGATATAGTTTTCATTGCGTAATGCTAACATGGCCATACAACTATTTCCTTACGTTTACAAGAGTTTTATCAACTATCTTTTGATAGGTGGAAGTCAGCTGAGTGAAAGTAGTCAACTTCCCGACACACTGTCAGCCCAGCTGTCATCGGTGCAAACAAATACGAGTCTGTCATCAACAGTTCCCGAACCCTCACAGAGCTTAACACTCCAACATGAACAATCACAACAACAACAAACGACACAGGAACAGACGCAGCCAGCCCCAGTCAAATCGTCAAGTAGTCAGATTAACGTGAACGCACCACCCTTTCAGTCAACCATATATCAAATGAGGCAGCCACCGTCGTATATGCAGCCCGCCTCACAAACTCAGGTTGTAACGACGCAGCCACAGGGAATGGATTATAGTGAACAGGGCATGCAGCAAACAGAAGCACAGTATTTCACACCTCAGCAAACGTTACAAGACACACAGACCGTACATGATCAACAAATGACAGTCCAGACAAGTGATACACATGGTAAGTACAAAACAACTCTTTCCGTGTTTATGTGCTAAGTAAGAAACTTGTCACAGTTACTAAGAAATATGAATGAACCATGTCTACCCACATTTCTGATACAGATAGGCTTTTAAAGTTATGCAAACCAACTTTGTAAACTTTTTATTCAAATGACATACAGCATCAATTAAACTATTCAAATTAATATTGATGTGTGTCTTCTATGACATTATAATTGTCTTCTGGCATTGTTAGGACAGTTGATTACATGGTAGGAATTTATTCTACATTTTTATACGTATAATAAATTACATCATTGGATCATATAAGATATCTGTATACCAAGTTTGAGTTCAGTCAAATGTAGGTGATGGTATGCTTCAGTAAATAGAATACCTCAAGTACCTGCTGAATATTCAACTTAAAACATTACATCCAAAAAACTTTAAACTCGGCATGTACCTCTGTAAGTTACCCACATCCTAACTCTTGCACGAGGGGTAGCCATCCAGGACAAATGCAAATGGTTTACTTTGTCCAAACTCTTGTCTGCCTACAAAGTAATTGTTGCAACGTCATAATTTGATACCTATTGTATTCTCATCTTGATTTCCCTTGTAGCGCCAGGTAGTTACCCACATCAACAACATCCAGGATCCAGTATGACGCAACCTGGCGGCTACCCAAGATCGACATCAGTAGGACGTGGAAACGGGCGTGGAGGACGAGGGAGTCGAGGTGCTGGTGGCAGTGGTTACCGTGGCAGTAATCGACCCACTTTCCCACGTGGTAATGGTCGCTTCCAGTCATCTTATAGGGGTGAGATAGTGTGTCTATATCACACATCATGTGTCCTTGACTTCTAAATTTCCTCCCAATGTCAGACTTTCTCATCTCAGACCTTTTATCACATTTATTTCATTAAGAAATCTTACACTGTCACATGTCAGGAGTTTCTCAGATCATCTTTATCCAGCATGCATTGCGTTCAGAAGTCTTATATGGTCTTCAGTCATAAGTGCAGTTCAGCTGAGCTCATCATTGTGCCAAGTTGATACGTACAAAAGGCTGTACTGTCATTGGCACTTGATTTTAGCTAGTGTACAAATGAAGAAAATGTCAATTTAAGACACCTGTGATAGAATAGAAATTACTATCCAAGTACTTCATGAATACAGTGCATGAAATCATTATAATTAATATTATTTCACTGTACAAAATAGGTTGAATTTGTTGTGCGTATTCCATAAAATAATGTGCTTTTATTCCTTGATATAACCTATAATCCATATTTTCTGTTCAAAGACAATAACTTGGCTTGTACATTGTAAAAAATAATTTTGTATCGTTTTCTTCCATAAAATGTCACAGTTCCTTCCAAGGTACACTTTACTTGCACTGTAGGACGTAATCTATAATCAATTCTTGTTTAATTTCTTGCAGGAGGATATTCTACATATGCCTCACCCCGAGATTTCCAATCAAGTTACAGCCCACAGGACAGAAACCAATATGGTGGTTTTAGCCAAGGGGGCTACAAGAGAGGTGGCGGCGGGGGTGTCCCACCTAGAAGTGCCCCACGAGGTAAATAACCTTGCTACATCAATAATACATGGTAAGCTTTAGCTTCTGCTTAGGGGGTTTCTATTTTGAATCGCTTTATTAGGTAGATACTTCCCACCCCCCTGTCTTTGATGGGAAAGTTTTATGTTACTATGTTGTCAGACGCAGTCTGGGGTGAATAGTTGATGTTTCACTTCCAAGATGCATTGCGCAAGAGCACATCACTTACGTTGTTACATTTAGTCAGAGGTTGTGGTCACTTTTTTTCTGATGCGTCCCTGGGAAGCTTTCATACTAAAATTAGCATCAAAGTCCCATTACGGGTCGCCTTTTCCAAATTTGCATGCACACTACATGTATTTCAGATGTACACTAAATAAACTCCGGATGAATCTCTGTTAGGGCAGTTCTTGGCGTCGGACTGTGGGGGATGGGGAGGCTAAAATGTAATGGATGCTTGTGTTTGCACATATTGTGACATAACATTTGGGAGTGTCTAGTTATGACAACCAGCTAATGCTGTGCTTACAGAGTGTACCCCAGTCCCAATCTAAGAGGGACAAAAGAATGTCTGATGTTGATTTCGTTAGCACAACTGAACTGATAACGTTCAGTAGTGCTATAGGCATCGAGCGGTGTCTGTCTGTGTGTGTGTGTGTGTGTGTGTGTGTGTGTGTGTGTGTGTGTGTGTGTGTGTGTGTGTGCGCGCGCGTGTGCGAGTGCTAGACCGATTACCTTGCTATTTAGCATTATTTTTGGTGTGTAGTTGGGAAAGTTTTCAGAGCAAAATGGTCGCATCACAGGTGTGTGATTTGGGTAAAAAAAATGTCACTTTTTGGTCAAAAAACTTAACTCAAAAACTACTGGGCAGATTGGATCAGGATGTGGATACACTTGTTTAAAAACTGTACAGTTGTGCTACAACGCCATTGGCTCTATATTTCTTTCTTTTCTTTTTTTTCTTTTTTTTTTGGGGGGGTGGGGGGGGGGTTAGTTCATTTCATTCATATTAATAAACATCAAATGAACATTTCTACTCGTAGTCAAAAATATATTTTGTTAACAAATCCAGAAAAATAATTTTTTGACGCGCAATGAACATTCATTCTTGTAATTAACATATTTTCTTTTCATAAGTAACATTTTCTTGTTGAAATTATCATATTTTCTAGTCGTAATTAACATATTTTGTTGTCGTAATTAACATGTTTGTTGACTATTGATATATCTTTTTTTCTTTTTCTATGTCTCTACAGGTCGCGGCTCTTTACCCCATACTGGTATCACCAACAGGGGACGGGGTGGCTTTCCCCAACCAAACCAGACATCAATGCCGTCGCCAGTAACTGCGTAAAACTGAAAACGAAAAACTAAACGACAACTGAATATAGATATAAATATAACTTATGCAACAGCCCAAGACCAAGACTATCGGAGTAAACGAACTAGTCATCAGTGAAATTAATGTAGCCATGTCTGCCCCTCAACTTAGTAATCTCAGCCTCCCTACTCTCAATGTATAGAATGCTTTAACCCAACTCATGTAATAGTAAATGGTGGGAAATTCCATGTAATTGGGGGTGGAGAGGCTAGAACATAACAGGTGCTATCGTACTAGCCACTGTATTTTGTACATAGTAAAGATTTGAAAGGAGGAACAGACATAGTAAACGTTAATTTCAGTGAAATTTAAACTGAAGACGTCCACCAATTTGTACAGTGCTGTATGTTCTCTTGTCTCAGAACTCAACCTGTTATTTTTTCTTTTTGTTTACTATTTGATACTAGGAGGAAAAAGACACCTTCTTTGCTGTATGTATGTGCAACTCATGAGTCCGTTTTGGTTTCTAACTGGTGGATGTCTTCTAGATCTTTTCTGTGTCTCTCTCTATATATGAACTATAATGTAGTTAGCTGTAGTAACTTTGGAATGTTCTTAAAACTTCAGGGTTTTAATTTTTGCACCAAGTGCAAGCACAGTTCCAGAGAGAAAGCCCTAATCATATGCAAGACTTAATGACACAGTAGGTTTATGTAGATAGATAGCTGCTGAGTACTTCTAATATATTTGCTTTGCTTTCTGTGTGTATAGCACTTTCTGTCTTACCTCAATCTTTAATTTGTAACGGATCAATACCTCTTAGAAACTGTGTAATTGAAACATGTTAGGCAAACTTTTGTCTTGGGGGGATACATCGAGTAGAATTCCAATTCTGTCAGTCTTCAGTTGATTTTTTTAAACAAAAACATTTGTAAAATTACAATATTGAACATTCCTATGAATGGCGCCCTCTGGAGTCACGTGTTGTAGAATGGCGGAAATGAACACCTTTTGTGCGATCATGCAGAGATTTGTACTGTAATGAACAGAAGCCCCAGAACAAAAAGATTCTTTTTATGACAGTGATGTTTTCCTTGAACAAATTAACAAAAGTCTTGAAGCCCTCTTGCAGCATTGAAGTGAGGTTATAATTCACTTATTCGTGAAATTGGACTCGCCAATACAAAAGGAACATTTGGCCTTCTACAAGGCTTTGTCTCTAGAGGGGGGGCTATATTGGTAATGCTGAAGTGTATTATTTTCCAGTTGTCACATGACTGCCATCTGAAATATTTGCTGATTTTCCATATTTATCAGTGACTTTTATCATTAGAACATTGTACTCCCTAGAGGGTTAGATTTATTTACACAGAGGGAAATATTACAGGAACGGCCCGAGAATTGTCCCAAAAAATTAACAAATGTCAATGATACGGGAAGAGGTACCTTGAAGTTTGGTTTGGTCATGTCGTTTAGAACAAGTCATAAGTGGATTGGCTGTCTATAGCGTCTGTAACACATACAAACCAAATATCTTGTCCATTTCCTAACCAGCATTGTTCCATTGATCACATTCAAAATAATATACATTTAGTGCAACATGATTGGCATCTAATTCAAGATGGCTACCTAAAATTTAAATTCTAATTATGGCCTTCAAATCCAGGTACGCAATCCCCTGGGGGTAGGGTGTGTGGGGTGGTGAAGCATGTCAAAGATTTGCACATTTTTTCAACTGAAAGCTAGTCTGGTCAAACTTACTATAACAATGAATAATAACATCCACTGCAGTGAACTGTGCAATTGAAAATAAAACCTTCAGTAATGAACATGTTAGATTTGTAAAAAGAAAAATGTCTACACATAGTGATAATGCATGCCAATTAACTAACATCCCAAGGTCTAGGTTTGCTTGTAATTGCATGGTAATTTGTAGCATTGTCGATTTCAATGTGTTAAGAGTAACATGGCTGTTGTCTAGCATGCCAGGCAACCTGTTACTTCTCCTAGACATCTCCACTTGATGACATCTCCCAGCATGTATCAAGTAAAGTGGAAGTATATCCACAATTCTATCTAGTTGTATAGATTGTAGTAGAGAACTGTCCAACCCCCCAAAATATAGAAGTCCTACTGTATAGAATAGACATTCTATATTACAGATGTCTTGACTAGCTACATCAGGAATACTATAATGTAGAAGTCTGAGGTATAGCAGAGATTCTATAATATATAGAAGTCCTACTGAATACACTAGGAATTCTATATTATAGGTGGACTAAAAGTAAGAGTTCTGTATAGCAAAATCATAGAATTCGTAGGTGCAATTGGAATTCTAGATATACACTTCTTGCAGGAGAATATATAGAAGTCCTACTAGAGACAAGAGGAGTTCTAATGTGATTCTGTTTAACCAACTTATAGCAATATCTAGTCTGTGTTTGTAGTTGTCTGTTTCTATGGAAACGAATCAACACTGAAAACTTGGTTTTCCATTATATAGAGTAAGTGGGCATTTGGCGTTGTACATGGGTGGGGAGGGGGGTGGGGGTTACGTCCATGTATACTGATACAGGCATGGACAATATAATGGGGGAGGGGGGGAGGTGGGTGTGCACGTTAGTGTCCATGTACTAAATGTGATACTGTCTAACTAAACTGTATTTTGACACCCACCCACCTAATTTTTTTCAAAAACCAAAAAAAAAAAATGTAAAAGAAGAAAGAAAAAGTTAAATCACGTTGATGTTAACATAAAAAGAAAACAAAGCTTGATAATGGGCTACGAGTGTGTCTTTCGACGAAGCAGAACTGGGTACTTGGGGGGAAGGGGAATATTACTGCCCCTCGTGTATATAGAGGGGCATATAACATGCTTAAAAAACTTACCTGGCACACTTGCTACCAAGAATAACAAGTTGTTGTGTAAATGTGATGATTCTTTGAGATAGTGTTTTGTTTGTTTGTTTTCTTTTCTATCAGTTCATTTCATGTATTTTAGAAATTGTAAGAATTTTTTGCAAACCAATTTCAAAGTCTGAATTGCTGCCGAGAAAATCACCCAGTGTTTGTTATTCTTTCCTCCAACATGTGGGTTTTTGTAAGTCAGTTTTGGTAGTTCTTTCCTCCAATGAGTATACTTACCAAGTGCAGCATTTACTTAAAGTGTTGCTGATATTTTCAAATTAAAACCATCTGTGTCGTACACAGTAGATGCACTTCTAAGACTCAACTCTTGATTATCAACAGTACAATGCATTGCCTTACCTACGTGTGAATGGTTTCTGCCAACTTTTCAAAGACAATAGAGTATGCCATGTAAATTTAAGGGGTGGATGGCAGGTATTCAAACTATTTTCCACGTTGTCCCTCCCTGATAATTGTTATGTGAATGTATGCTGTGTATATCTCTATTTGTGTATCGACACTTTACTACAAGATAGTAATCAGTTAAAGGCAGCCATATTGTAGTTGAAATGCATTTTAGGAAACATGTTAAAACTAATGAAGCTGTGGAGGAAAGAAAAAATGTGCCAGCATGCAAGGGTCAAAGTTCAGATACCAGAACTTACATTGCTCTTCATGAATATGCATAGAGTTGAAATTGGAAAAGATTTTGCAGCCAATAACAGTTGCAATGGAAATGCTTTTCACAGAATAAAAAAAAAAGTTGGATGGATTTTCAACCAACCTCAACTTACAATATGAACTGTCGTCATAGAAACACTTAACCTCAAGACGTTGGGTGAAAGGTCATATGCGTAGTTTGATCTGTCTTCCTATCCGTGTGTTATACGCAAAATAAAAAGAACACTGTACAAAACTGTCAAACCGACACTTGTACACAGTTTTGTTTTGTTCTCTTTCAAAAAAAAGACTTATTTTTTCTTAATTTTTGTACTTTTGTTTTTGTGGGTTCCATAAAAAGAAATCACTGTATTTATATTTGATGAGTTTCTGCATGCAGTGTGGGACGACGGTGCTGTAACCCATACTATGGGGGTTGAAGATTGAAAAAAAAAAATATACACAAAAAAGAAAAGAACCCATGCCACAATAATATATGCTTTGTTGCCATTAGCACAAATTGGAAGATCTTAGAAGTAACCATTCTTTGTAAGTTTTTTCTTATAAAAATGATAGTCTTGAATAACCAGGATGCTTGAAGCGATGAAAATCCGTGTGTATTTCCAACTCTACATAGAATCAATGTCTTGACATTAAAAATAAGATATTGACATTTATTTCAACTGGTTTATGACTCCTATTTATATTCTATTCCCATTTTAGGATGACCCTTGTCCATTTCTAGGTTAGTTGTGACTTGACCCATGTCACCCATCCAACCCTGTAAAACACATGCCCTATGGATATGACACTGATGCTTATGGCCAGGTCAAATGTTGCAGCCCTATTAATTCCATATGGTGCAAATGTTCATGAAATGGCGCCCTCTGTGGCCAAATGAGGAAAGATCACAATGCCACTGATGGCAAGAGGACCACACTACACTACCTGGACACAAGTGTGTGTATGTGTATTCAAGTTTATCGGGGGTAGTGGTGGTGGGGGGGGGGGGGGGGGGGTAATAAGTGCCCATAGCATTACCCATCCAAATAATTCCAGACTAACGGGTCAAATTTTCAACTTGTGCACAGTATTGATATTACAATGTATAGAGAAACAACCCAGATCTGAAACAATTTAATAGCAGCTGTTACTTCATTTCATTGGTAAACCAACGAGAGATGTTTTACACTGACAGGAATAAAACTTTTAGTCACTGTTAGCCATGAATAATCATTTCTTGAGGCCATGTGGCCCACAGTAAAGATACCCTAAAAAGGCACAAGATCAACTTGATATTTCTCTCCAATCACAAATAATTGCAGGTGATGTAAAATCATGAAATGACTCCAGAATTCATAATTATGAAAATGCCTTTATTTCCTGGCATGGCGTTCCCCTGTCACTGTGAATGTAATATTTCAGCAAAGGCTATGTGAGTGTATACATTTGACAAAATGGTGGACTGGGGAAATAAATCAAAGTAGATCTGGAATTGCTGACAAATTGTGAGTAACTTCGTGACATTATGGTAAAGATAGGTTTATTTAGTTAGACATGAACCAATACATTAAGTTTACTTACAAGGTATGCGGCTACATCTTGTATAAGTACACTGTTGTCAAAAATGTATCCTCACCAACATAAAGTAGTGCCAAAAAGTGGCAGAGTGTTCATATCTTAAAAGTTTTGATGCTGAAATAAATATATTAGCAGTATACCTAGATTGTATGGTAACATACTAAGTTGTGGTGTTCTGCCTTGTCAGGATTCGAAACTGGCTGATAGCTTGGCATGAATGTCATATCTTAACTGATGACAGTGTACCTTAAATTGAGGTGAAGTCAAACACCACTTACACATCATCGAGATCTACTATCATTACATGTTTATCCAAAATGGCAAAGTTGGTAAAATATTACTTCAGTCATACGACCCCATCTATATTATTCAATAAATCTACTGTGGATAAACAATGCAATATTGACAGAACTTCACTGAGCTGTGTGTGGGTGCCAGTGGTTGGGGTACTTAAGGTATAACTGGTATGGTTATTTTAAGAATATATAGCAAAGACAAGTATGCCAAACAAAACCTGAGCATCATGGGGTTTGTTCTCATTGCATGCATTGTACATGTACTATCCAAAATGGCAAATTTGGTAAAATATGACATGGGTCGTACAACCACATTTACATTTTGAGAAATCTACTGTTTTGGATAAACAATGCAATATTGACAGAACATTATGTGTGGGTGTTAGTGATGGGGGTACATGTATAACCATATTTACACTAATACTTGTGTTAAGTGCACCCTCTAATGATAGCCAAATGTTGTGAGGCAAAATGAGAAAAACTATGATTTCTTGCGAGTCATCAGAGATGGGGTATACAAAATTTTGTGCGTCACTAAAAATTGTGTGCATCAATGGCACATCAACTTTTGACAGAGGGCACACTGCTTGTGGTATTTTTCACTGTATTTTCACATGCAACTGTTGAAAACACAAGTATTCATGTATATTCCTCCACTCCCCTCCACATACTCCTAGTACAGTGGCACTCAAACATAATGGAGTTGCCAATGTTACGTATTGACAAACAAATTTTCAGAGACAATTTTAAGAATTGCGACATTTTTATCAATTTTAGTTTACATTTTCTGAATTTATGATCCAGACTAATACATTACTTCAATTAGGCTTTAGAACACACAAGTTTGAAATGAGTCCAACAGGAAATGTTAAATATATGAAAATTTTCATTAAACTATTCAAAACTTATCAAAAGGTCATAATATTTCTGCCTTATTTTACGTATGGTACTCAAAAAATCCTTTGTGGCAATGTTATATGCTTATTGTTTATTGCATGACAAAGTATGTAGGTTTACAGACAAAGGGTGTTCTGAGCGGAAAGTATGACTTAACATCATGTGACATAAATCTGGCATTTACAAATAAACTGACATTTTAAATTGAAAAATTGGCCTGTTAATAATCTGGCTTTAGTTTTCACAAAGCACATTTTAAAGTATTGGTCCAAGGTACAGGGGACAAAAGGCAGCCAAAAAAATTCATCAATAATACTTTAGTTTAAAAGTGTTATACCCCTCTAAGAGAACTGGAGAGGTTGGCCGATCTGTCCACCTGCATAAGTAGTCGCATAAATGATTCCTTGCTGGTTGACATTTGCATCGCCAATCAAATTGGATGCTGTCAGTGTGTGTGCTGAGAATTGGTCTTCCTCGAGTTCTTCGGGTAAACCATCAGACCTGGCTGTACCAGCCATGGTTTTCTCCCCTTTCATTGACTGTCTGTATTTCTGCAGGTACGTTTTCAGTGGTTCCACGTAATTATCAAAACCAAGCGTGGACATTGCAAAAAGTATGTCTTCGCCGTTTATCGTCTTTCTCTTTTCCTGGTGGCATCTCTCGCTGGCTTCGCTCGTGATGAAGCTAATGAACTCAGAGACACACTCTTGAACACATTCTTTAGCATCTTTGGCAATCTTACCGGATTTAGGTATGGATTTTTTCATTATTCTGTTGACGTTCGCAATGGGTAGGAAACGATCTTGTTCGGATAACGGTGAACTGCGACCCTTCTCTGTGTCATCGCCATCGCCAACACTCGCGACGGTGTCGTCTCCTGTATTACCACCTTCGGGGTTTGCTTGTACGTACAGAGCACCGGGTAAATTATAATCGTTGGCGATACCGTCGTCGCCATGCTCAGCACCTTCAATAACGGCCATATCAATTCCCTCTGTACCCTCTGACAGGCCTTCGGTTCCTTGTGTGTGTTGTATTGTCGCAGGATCTTCCATTGTTGTGCTCTCAGAAGTCGTTTCCATCCGCTGTTGGCAAACAATGAATTAAATTGCACCCGAAGCTGGGAACCACTACGAAATGACACAAACTTAGTTCTGAAATAGACCGGGGTAACTATTGTCCTTGATACAGCTTTTACGGTGACAATTTACTTACCCAGGTCGACTTTATACAGAAGCCATTTTGGCGTGTAGCTTCAAATTTATAGTCTCGTTTGTCTCGTATGTTCTCCCAGCTGTGGTGGCGCACTACGAGATCTTACCGTGACCCCTGTGAAAGTTGACCCACATCTCGATCAATGTACCCCGGGGCCCAGCTCACACTACACATGTACAGGCGCTCGCTCGTGAAGTTGCTAGATCACAGCGGAGAACTACATACAGGGACACCGTACCGCCGTCAGGCCAAACAGGAGCAACAAAGTTGCTCGAAAGAGCGCCTGTGCCCCCAGCTGTCACTGTATCAGCTGTACCGGGGGCCCGGGGCCTGTTGCTTGCAAAGTTTCGATGCACCATCACAATTTTCGGCCATTATGATACCTTGAATTTGGCAAAGTAAAGGAAAAAAGACACGTCGGTATATCAGTAATCCAGAGGGTAGCTCCAACATTATTTTAAACTGTAATTTTTTTTTTGCAATAATTAAGCGCATTTTAGTCATTCCGTCATGATTATGCAAAAATAATTGTTTGATTCCGATAACATAACTTTAGACAACAGGTCAGGTAGGTTTGAATTTTATTTATTTGTATTTTATTTTTGGAGGAATTGCTTCGACCCTAAATACAAGATACTTGTTTGTCACAGTACTTCAGCTGTGATAGTTTAATCAAATATACTAAATGAGATCGAGAAGGTCCGAAGTGAAAATATGTAGGCCTATTCATTGAACTTACAGTCTTCAAAGACCTAGTTAATTTAGTGGAATGTGATTTTAAAAAGAATCACAAAAGATAATTTCGCAAGAAAATTTATATGGAAATAGAAGTAAATTCTCACTATTTAATTTAACCCTTTTGAATGTGAACAAATTGTCACAAGTTAGGATCGGACCACATGGGCAGCGGGCATGTAATTGATTAAGCGATCGATCGATTGATTGATTTATTGATTTACTAGATAAAGACGCCTTGTCCTTTCTTCTCCTCTTATCTAAATTAAAACACCCCTAATCTTATAATTGAGAGATCACCTACATTTACAGTTTGCGTTATCTCTCATCTTCTGGGAGATTATCACACTCAGGACAAACAGTCGATCATGCATAGACTAGTAAGAAAGAGAATTCTCTTCTTAGTTTACATGACAGTGTACGAATTAGTGTTATTGTAAATAAAGCCTTGACTTGAGCAAGTTTACATAAAGGTATTCCTCTACCACGAGAGCAAAACTCCCCATGCGATCACGACTGGATTCTGGGGTAAAACAAAGCAGACCCTTGGAACTCATCATTTTCCTAGCAGTCGATCAGCAGTGTCATAGTATTAACAACTCCATCAGTGAACACTTCTGTTGCACTCGGACAGGTATTTACCATAGGTTATTGTTTTTATAAGGAAAATATCACACGAATCCTGATACTACAAATGTATCAATATAGTGAAGGTAGGGATATGTATTCCACTGAGTCAAAACGTTTTGACTAGAATACATATTCCTACCTTCAGTTTATTTAGCCAGTAGACAAGTAAAGGAAAACAACATTGATCTAAGAAATACTACGTACCCCTATGTCTTGTAGCATATCAGATTTGTTAAATGTACGATGCCTTCTTACTCATCGGGGTTTAATTTGTTCGTTTGTTTTAGTTGGCTTTGTTTAGAGTAAGAAATTATATCATTTTAAAACTCAAAATTTCGAAGCAGTCTGTCACTCTTTGATTTACTACAGGACGATCGTATGAGGTATGTATAAGACGTGAGAGGATGACATTAGTTGAGTTAAAGTGGCCATATGGATGAGAATTTGGTATTTATTTTGGATTTTTATTTGATAAAACAGCTTCACTATGTTTTTCTACTTGAAAAAATAATGTGACAGAACATATACCAAGTTCATGTTCGCTACTCAATAAACTGCAAAACATTAAACAATGTGTAAAATGTTTGTTATTGTACGTACAATAACAAACTTTTTACACTTTGTGCATCTTTTTGCAATGTATTGAGTTATGAACACGGACTTGGTCAATGTTCTTTCACATTATTTTTTCAAGTAGAAAAACATAGTGAAGCTGTTTTATCAAATAAAAATCCAAAATAAATATCAAATTCTCATCCATATGGCCACTTTAACAATTGAACATCTTTATATGACTCGATAAAAAAAACTACCACAAAGCATTTGAAAGGAATCAACAGGAATTCTAGTAAATGTGAAAAAGAATTATTTTAATTCAATTTAAGCCTTTTATGTATCTAAACAAAGCTAATATTCAAATACATATATTACATTCCTGTTTGCACGGAATTTGTTCATGGATTCAGCCGTTGAGGGCGTGCATAAAGAATCCCACTACGTCTAGCCATATATAGATGCTCTATTACCTTACATCATGCTAGGAAAGCATGGTATAGTAAACATATAGACAAAATATAACAGTATTCATTGTTGTATATGGCTACTGGGGAGCCCTGTTTTGATTAACATATATAAGAAAGAAATTTTGCAACCTTTTAAAGGTTTATATTGAACAGTACCGCCAGTGACCGTATAATGTGTGCCCTCATCTCAAGTTTTAGTCTTAATTAGGTCATTGTTACTTGTGTTTTAGTCATCAATATCAGAGTACACGTCATCATTGGCGCCATCTTTACTAACTGCATACAACCAAGGCTCAGACGTAAAGTTGTCAACCATCGCATACTTATCGATCGAAAACACATCCAAACACCCATAGTCAAAAGATCTGCGGTAGATTTTCAGACGCTGATATTGTTCCCATAATTCATTGTCCAAGTCATAATCCGATGTATGGTATCCTATGGAAGAATTTACACTTTTCCATACACTCTCTTTTCCCTCTACAACCGTACTTGGAACGTTTGAGTCGTCTTTTGGCGTACACGTTCTATTGAGATCCGTACGGTTGTTTCCCTTGTCATCGTCCTTGATATTATCAACATCACCACTGCTGCCTTCTTTGTGTTTGCTGAACTTCCTACAGTCAATTGAAATAGAGAAGGCTATTTAACATTAACAGAAAACAGTTCGTAGCTATAGTTATAACAATTCAATAATTGGTATTATCGTTTGTTTCCGTACAAAGAATAAGGAGGTGGTCATTGCGACGAGTACAGGAAGCCATCACGACTGCTCAGGAGAAGGTCACAGCGACATGCTCTCCATAAGCCTTATATTACGCTAATAACATACTGATAAAGTGTAACAAATTCAACATACATACCATCTATAAACTCCATAGATTATCGATACTGTTGAGAACACAGCTAATATTAGGAAGCAGCCTCCGACAACAATACCCACAGTTGGTACGTAATTATCTAGTCCGTCACCTGACAATAATTAAAAGTACATGAGAGCTATCAGCAGTATACAGTATCTCTCTCTCTCTCCTCTCTCTCTCTCTCTCTCTCTCTCTCTCTCTCTCTCTCTCTCTCTCTCTCTCTCTCTCTCTCTCTCTCTCTCTCTCTCTCTCTCTCTCCCTCCCTCCCTCCCTCCCTCCCTCTCCCTCCCTCCCTCCCTCCCTCCCTCCCTCCCTCCCCTCCCTCCCTCCCTCCCTCCCTCCCTCCCTCCCTCCCTCCCTCCCTCTCTCTCTCTCTCTCTCTCTCTCTCTCTCTCTCTCTCTCTCTCTCTCTCTCTCTCTCTCTCTCTCTCTTATTTTAATCACAAACGTCTTGTTATTACAAGTATCGTAGGCAATCATCACAAGCGGCGGTTGTACAGAATGCATTGTAATTATAGAGTGCATGTGAGCATTACTAATAGATACAATACTAGGTGCTATGTCAAAGAATTATCACATGATGCTTGCCTTGCCACTGATACTTACCTACAATATGTCTCACGGTGATGTTTTGATAAGTAGGTGTAATATCTATGGTAATACAAAATAAAGAAGTTCGAAATGTGGTAAAAAGTAAGAAGATTGAACCGCCTTACAATATATACATACACATTTGTATGTAGTACTACATGATCGCTATTCTATGTAACAACTGTACGGTAATAGTCTTATACGCTCAAGTTAAAATGCATTCGCTGTGATTCAATACTATTCAGAGTGTACATTATTACGATGAGTTATTATATCTACTAACAAAATTATTCTTAAAGGCTGGGCTAGTGCAACCTTTTGTAAGAATTAGAACGTCGTTTTATTTTGTAAAAAACCACCGTGTTTTGTCGACCTACTTTAAGAGAGCTTGGAGAAATATTAATGTTAATGTCTGTACTACCACTGTAACACTGTGTAAGTTGGATTTGGATGAGAACTGACCAAATTGGGATAAAAGTACAAAATATCCTTCTAAGGCCTGAAACAAATTGTGTGTTTCCGATTACGCTCAATTTTAGAATAGGTTGGGTACGTAGATTTTTTTCATGTGTGAGTGTCTAGTTCAAGTTATTATGGTTTCATTATATGGCCTAATATATTGGAGGCGACTGCAATACTGCGACCTTGAACTTAAAATGATCATACCATTGATATTGCACAGAGGCTTCCGTGTCCATACTCCATTTGCAGAACACGTGATGGTTGCATTGCCGTTACTATGGTAACCATAACGGCACGTGTATTTCACAATGTTCAAATAAGTGAAATGGTCACCATCTCTGTCAGCATTGACCACGTGACCTGGGTCACCACAATCTATTACTAGTAATATACAAAATACAATGGCTGTCAGTCGGTTGTAACAACAATATATATTTGAAGTTAATCATGCAAACGATGAATAAATATATTGGAAGTAGATAATGAAAGATTTAGGAAGGATGGAGTTGAGTGGATGGACGTTGATGGTTTTATATATATATATATATATATATATATATATATATATATATATATATATATATATATATATATATATATATATATATATATATATAGACAGTATCGATTATTGATACCGCCATAAGTGTCGATATCTTACCGACGCGCCACATCACTTACCTTTACAACTTGGCATGACGTCACTCCAAGTGTTGTTGCCAACACACCATACATGGAAATGTGACGTATTTAGTCTATACCCTATGTCACAGCTGAATGAGTAGTTGGCTGGACAGTCGCTGACTTTAATTATGGTTATGTCACCTAGTTTTTCCGGTTGATTACAGATCGGCGGCATTTCTGTAATGAGTATTAAAGTGTGTGCATTGTATATATATTTTAACGTTCAGAAAATTATTGTGAAAAGGTACAGCTACACGGATCCGGAGTTTTAATAAGTAACTCATAAACTTAGTTTTATTAAATTTGTCACACCACGTACCAACTCAGTTACATTCTAATAAAGTTTTGTAACCTATGTTGTGTACATTTTTTGTAAAATTTCTAACTCCGTCGCCTAATATAATAGTAATTTAGATATTTAGATTACACACGTCGGGCATTGGGTTATTTAAACCATGGGTATGATACCACACGGTCAAACTTCTTCAGATAATAACACCAAAACAAGTCTCGTTTGCACTATTTACCACCTGTTCCTACTGTATATTGTTACCATGGTTACAACATACCTTCCACAAGTAAAATAAACATTCCATTTTCAACACTGTCACTTTCACCGGAATGGAAATCCACAAACACTTCATTTGAACACAACCGCAACATTTCTCCTGGCGCTAATGTCTTCGGATTTTGAATTTGATCGCTATTACTGGTAAATGTTTCAAAAATGTTTATGAAGTCGTCAGTCCCAGAGAATTTTGAATATTCCAATTTTAGTCGTATGCTACTTCCAGGAGGAGCGCTGAGTTTCCATCGGCAATCCACGTCCATCGGGTAGACATCGGGATACCCTGGTGAATAAAGTCGCTTTGCTCCAATGACGTCAACATGACCTCCACATGACCCCATACTGCCTGTGTGGTGGGAAAATGCCGTGTCAGTTTACAAGTTAACGCCCAGAAGAAAAAAATACCTAAACCAGTCGACAAGAATTGTCAAACAAGTTGTTTGCTACGTTTATTACGTACAGCAACTATAAAATAGCAGAGAGGCTGTGTAAAATCAGACGTAAAAGTTAGCGTGGAGATGCCGGGTTTCGAACCCGGGGCCTCATACATGCAAAGCATGCGCTCTACCACTGAGCTACATCCCCCAAGTGACCAAAAGGCGGAAAAATAAATTAGCATAGCATTAGACTTGTCAATTCTTTTTTTGTTGTGGCGATATTTAAACTTTCTATAATGTGCTACATTCTATTTTCAGTTATGGTAAGTTTATAATTAATTCATGCCTGACAGTATTGGACTCATGAATTTTCACGGCATTTTTCAACTATTGTCCTCGATGCCACCGCTTGGGGGCGGTATTTAAGCGGTGGCGTCTGGTTTGTTTTGGCGGTCTAAAACCTCTTGACTAGTACGTTTAAAACTTGAAGCTCTTTGTAATTACTTTTGATTCACCAAGTGCGGCCAAGCTGTTTCTGATTTTGTTTGCTGAAATTTGCTACGCCAACAAAAATAAAGTATGTCGCACCGTTTTTTTTAGCAGGGCTCTCATCAGGTGTTGAGATATACCCCGAATAATGGGAATATATGATACCCTGTTGTGTACGGTGTTATGCCCTTGGGTTAACCCTATCATGGATGTATTAGTGACACTAATACATCCATGGCCCTATTGACAACGTTAGTTTATCACTGTGTCTACCTCCAATACCTATTATGGATTAATAATTTGTATTTATTTATTTATTTATTTATTTATTTATTTATTTATTTATTTATTTATTTATTTATTTATTTATTTATTTATTTATTTATTTATATTATTTATTTATTTATTTATTTATTTATTTATTTATTTATTTGAGATGTCTACAGGATTACCCCATTTACAGACACTCTGAAATTGGAAAGACTAGAATACTTACAATATTTACAAAACTAGTAAAAATAGAAATAAAATAAATTTGATAATGTTTTGTTCTTATATTTGACTAATTTATTATTTATTCGGGAAAGCACGTGTTTGTTTAATCAAAAACTATCGATATCCCACACAGTTGCAATCTTAATTTCGAAAAACAGGTAATCGATCCATACCCGGTTTCGAAGTTTACGACTGTTTACATACGTACGTACAGCAAGCCAGTGCACACAGTGCATTTAACAGTGTGTGAAGGGATAATTCGACTCATCAGAAGGGTTTACCTGTTTTCACTTAAGGGTTGGTGTAATTCGAGCTTCATCGATGAAAAATTAATGAAAAATGGTGAAAATGTAGCGACACATGAGTTTTAAACTTCGAATCTTAACCATTTACGACGAGTATATACGTATTTTTAGTATAATTCCATCATTTTGAACGATCCCTGTATCCCATGTAAACTTAACGAGAGCTGTGAGTTATCTCTCAGACCACTATAGACAAGTGGTCTATAGTTATCTTATTAAGAGGCGATCACTTTCAGAACGAAAAAACAAACAAACGGCGATCTACAAAGGAAAAGTATGTGTATCACAGTAAAGGAAAACTAGATGCAAGATTTTTACCAGATTTTTTTACACCTAAAAGTAGTCTATTACACAGCACTTACTTGCATAGATAGCAATAGCTAAATGCCCACCACAGGCCTGCGTCTCATCTCCATAGCACAACGTGTCACATTGATCACTCGATAGCTGGCCTAATGGTTCGGAATACGAACTGTCGTTGCCACAGTAACAAAGATTGCCTTGTTCAAGTCCTGCATACTCCATCCTGTGCTCACGACAGTACATCACACATTTCCGAATTGTCATTGATGCAGAGTACAGGTGATTTCCAGGCAATATAGGACGGTTTCTATTGTTGCTATGGCAACCAAGATAGTCATCATCTGAAGGGGTATAAATATACAGAAAGTCGCATTTGAATCGTAACTTCTAGCGTGACACATACATACATACATACATACATACATACATACATACATACATACATACATACATACATACATACATACATACATACATACATACATACATACATACATACATACATACATACATACATACATACATACATGAAAACAAACACTAACAAACAACAAATACATACACAAACAAGCAAGCAAGCAAACAATCATTCAACCAACCGATCAATCAATCAATCAATCAATCAATCAATCAATCAATCAATCAATCAAACAATCAAACAATCAAACAATCAAACAATCAATCAATCAATCAATCAATCAATCAATCAATCAATCAATCAATCAATCAAAATGAAATTAAATGAAAAGAACGAAATTCTCCCGGAACAGAACAATGCTGAATAAGAAAATAAAACTCTGTACAAAGTACACTGTAGTTATAATCATTACAACAGGATAATATTAACAGTAATGTCACTAACAATTGCATTTCACCGTTGCTGACGTAGTATATCTGGTCGTTATCACGTAGGAGCAATCCAAGATGGAAGACTCGTTGCCATGGCATCGAAGGTTGACAACTCGTGGTCGGGCGTCTCCTCTCAAGGCGTGAATACTCCAGCTCCATAACATGACCCCTGGCTGACCTATTCATAATGACAAAGAAATTTCTTATCTAGAAGTTGAATATTTCGATAATTCGCAATTTGATATGAAATATGTGTAGACGGCACCGACAGACACGAATGTACGAACAGGCATTCCAGAACGCTATCACGACCCAGTTCACAGATTAAAAAAGACCATAACAACTTAGGAAATTTCATAATAAATCTATGATGTTTTGAAATGCTGAGACCGACGTTCTGGATAAATATTTCAAGTATTCATGGGTCGATCGGTTTTTCACAAGTACAGTATTTGATCATGTTGGTTTGATATTAGTCTGTGTTAATGTGACGTGTGTGTGTGTGTGTGTGTGTGTGTGTGTGTCGTGCTTTGGCTAAGTTGAGTGGTGGCCTTTAATGCATCCGGGTAGCTGTGACAGGGTAACCGCAGGGAACCCAGGGACCGTGCTAATGATAAACAAAAAACAAGCATATAAATAAATAGATATACACAAACTAACAAATATGTATGAGTAAATGAAAACGCCATTTTAAGCACATGGATATCAGATATACATGTACTTCATGTATGGATTAGTTACTCAATGTGTTAATGACATTTTCATTTCCTCATACACATGTGTTTGTTAGTGCATGTTCTTTTTATTTATTTATTTCATTGATTTATTGATTTATCTATTTATCTATTTTTATTTATTTATTACATTGGTTGTTTTTTTGGCGCGGTTCCGGCTCCTTGTGGGCGGTAGCACGACACGTTGTACAACATTTGATGTTACCCAGTATGCATCACGTGAAATAATCAAAGGTTGTTTAGAAATATGATCACTTTCTTTTGATGTAATTGTATGCTTCAATTGTCTGGTAAATATCACATATCGACAATGTAAATCCAATCAAAAGAGGAATGTAGTATTATCTGAAGTTTGCTTCTTATGTGACATCGCGATGTTTTACCAGTGGCGAACGTTGCAATTTTATTTGACACGTCTACAGTTTTTTTTATGTTGCTATGAAAGTAAAGCAAATCAGTTCTGATGTCACAGAAACTACGATTGCAATTGGAAAAAATTATTTAGATTCCGTCAAGCTGAACGTTGTTTCAGTTCAGAATTAAAAAAAAAACATATCCCATGGAGATGCCGGGGTTTGAACCCGGGGCCTCATACATGCAAAGCATGCGCTCTACCGCTGAGCTACATCCCCCCTCGACATACTTAACTAATTTTTTTCAAACTTGTAAAATAAATTACCCAGAAACACACTTTTCCACAAATCCTAACAGGAAATAGAATTATAAAACTGGCTAAATGCATGCCAAATCTAGTAGAGATTCATTATTACTATATTTCAAAGTAATTGCAGAAGTGCTATTTATCATCCTAAATCATGTCAGTCGAAAGCAGTAATCAATACATGTGTACTAAAGACAGAAATAAGTCTGACTGGACTTTTCCTTTAAGTTGATAGCAGCAATCAATACAAGTGTACTAAAGACAGAAATAAGTATGACTGGACTTTTCCTTTAAGTTGATAGCAGTAATCAATACAAGTGAACTAAAGGTAGAAATAAGTCTGATTGGACTTTTCCTTTAAGTTGATAGCAGTAATCAATACAAGTGTACTAAAGGCAGAAATAAGTCTGTCCAGACTTGATAACAGTAATCAATACAAGTGTACTAAAGGTAGAAATAAGTACTAGTGTGACTGGACTAAATTACTAAATTCACACACATCACCTACCAATATGTATTGTACAATCTGAAATGTATTTGCAACTTTGTAATCTTAAAAGATTATGAAAGACACACTTACACGAAACTTTTAACCCGTAGATGCATGGTTTGGAAATCATACTAACATTGCATGACTAGGATGGAAATGTCATGGAAACACAGACAAGGAAACTTTGAGGTGAGAATTACCCGAAACTGCCTCAAGAAGTACCCTAACAATCTATGCTCTATTGAGACCCATCCATCATTGCTATGGTAACAGAAAATAAAGAAAGGTGTATTAGGTATATTTTTCAGGTTATTCTCTAAAATGTAGACTTTTAAACTTCAATAGGATACGAAGAGTGACCCGGAGTACGACTAGCAGATTAGATTCGAGTCAATTCTTACCTAACTCTTTGCAGAACATGTCAGCGTCTACAAAACTCCATCCACTTCTTAGTATGGGTGACCATCCATAATGCTTCAAACGTACTTCAACTAATCCCTCATGTGGAGTCAAACCACCTACTACTCGGACATTGGTAGACAATTCTGAAATTGGTCAAGAAATGAAATCATTCAACTGAGAAGTCCATACATACATACATACATACATACATACATACATACATACATACATACATACATACATACATACATACATACATACATACATGCATGCATGCATACATACATACATACATACATACATACATACATACACACATACATACATACATACATACATACACACATACATGCATGCATACATACATACATACATACATACATACATACATACATACATACATACATACATACATACATACACACACATATACATACATACATGTACATACATACATACATACATACATACATACATACATACATACATACATACATACATACATACATACATACATACATTGTATAACTTACGTTTTCTTGATGAATTAGAGAAAGGGACATTAACCAATATCAAAAACAGTAGCTGTATTTGCCAATACATGATCTCCCCCTTGGAGTAGGCTTTCAAGCTAGCATAAACGGCTCCTGTTCATCTAAACCCTTACTACTTTTACCATTGCAAGCAATAAGGTATGTTTTATACTGAGTGCAACAGTCTTTGTTGAAGATATTTACCAAGTATGTGTTGTGTCTAGTAAACGGGAAATATCGATTTAATTTCGCGATGCAAATTTATACTTCCAGTTCGAAAGTTAGGTGTTGTGAGAACTTTTTATCGTTGACTAAAACATTTAAATTTAAATTTATATACAAACGACATCGAAGAAAAATATACCAAAATAAAATAAAACAAGTTTCCGCACAAACAAAAACCAACGAAGTAAGTGCAATTAAAATAATATCAATTCGAAAACAGATTAAAATGACAGGAGTTGAGTTGGTATAATGTTTTAATGTTTTATTTACACGATAATGGTAATAAAAAGAATTACTGGAGGGGAAGGGGGAGGGGGGAATGAGGGAGTCGAAACAAGAAGGTAAAATGTAACTCAATATTTTCCATAGAAATACAATATTTGCTATGGTAACCATGGTAACACATTGTGTACCATGGTAACACAATGTTTTTGATAATATAATGTTTTTTCCACTGTAACACGGTATTTGCAATGGACACAATATTTGTCATGGCAACACAATTGCTGTCATGGTTACAAAACATTTTCCATTTTTTTTCCATTTTTTCCAAAATCGAGTCATGCTAGTACAATATTTGCAGTCGGTATTACTTGGAATGGTAATACAATACAATACATTACCATGGTGATAAAATGGCTTACCTGTTACATTTTATGATCAATTGAAATACCAAATATTCATTTGACATTTCCATGTGCTTTAAGCTTGTATATTGTTTGGAAATGATTCAAGAAAATGTTGAGAATTGTCTCATATAGCTCTAAATAAAATAATCAATTTCTCTGTAGGGCCTATGTGTTACACAATAACGTGTTCAAGTGTACGGAATGGTGTGGTGAGAAAAAAACAAGAGTTATCGTAATACTTTAATTAATGACGTCACGCGTATTATCATACATACTTAGATGACGTCATGAATGTTATCTTACATACTTATGATGGCGACACTTCAGGGTGGGTGGCTATGTGGACTATTGAGGATAAATTCAAGAGATATACTTTTGTTCGCTTTCAATAGTTCGCCACACACGTAAGTGTTCACGTGACTCTGACAAATTAAACTTAAAATTGATGTCATCTCTTGATGATGATGATGATACACTACAGTACACTGCACTACACAACACAACACAACACTACACTACACTGCACTACACTACGCTACACTGCACTGCACTACACTACACTACACTACACTACACTACTCTACACTACACTACTCTACACTACACTACACTGCACTGCACTACACTACACTACACTACACTACACTACACTACTCTACACTACAGTACACTGCACTGCATTACACTACACTGCACTACACTACAGTACATTGCACTACACAACACAACACAACACTTCAAAACTTATTGAATGCGCAAAATATAGTCTCCATCAACCAAATATTAACGGAATTGACTATTTGTGTAATGTGTAAGATATAAATGACATATCGGCCTTGTGTATACAATTACAAGTAAGAAAGTGCTACTAACTGTACAGTGTACTACTTTTTATTCATAGATAAAACAGTTTAGACCGACAGTGCAGGAAAAAGAAACGAATCGCAGAGCGCCCTCAGCACACACAAACTCCTCTCCTGTACAGATACAGAGAAATGAGACAAATCACGAAAGTAGGGTCTATGGACAAAGTAAAAGATGGAAGTTTGAATGAAATGAGGGATGATAAGCTCAAACACAAACATAGAGATTAAAAATAAACATTTTTTAATTAACTGGCACATTTCAAAGTGTAGCATATTTTCACATGAAAACAAAAGAAGACAGCGAACAACAGTAATTGCACTTGCAGTAGTATCCCCCCCCCCCACCACATTTAAAATTATCGCAATGTTGTGAAAAATTTGAAGTCACAGATATTACAGTATCTCCGAATCGTGATGTAATTATAAACATTGTTGATTGTGGAAGTTAGTGGGCGCCCGACGAGACGAGACTGTGGACCGACGCGTCGATTTTGACGATGATTTGCAATGGGACCATACTACTATAGGATGGGGTTCGCCATGGTTTTTGACGATTGAATAAGCTATCTGTACCTGTGTACAACGAACTTACAAGACTTTATCATTTGTTAATGCGTTATTTGGGAGCAAATTGAATGAAATTACGGGTTTTAAGAGACATTTGTTTTGTGCTAAACTCTTTGTTTGTTCTCAGTATTGTCATGTGAGTTTGTTTAGCTCTGCGTTTTAAAAGTTATCTAAACATTCCTTTTAAAGAATGGTTTCTTCCGCTGTGTTCAGCGTTTCAATGTTTGAAAGACTGTCAGGTAGAAGTCGAGCAAAGCAAAATACAATAATCCGATACGAGTGCAGCATGGCGAATATCAACAGTCGACGGTTTGGTCTTATTCTGTGCTGTTTTCTCCTTATTGGGTTTGGTCACAGCAGTTATGGAGAAAATGTAGGGAATGGCGGATGTCCAGTCGGTTGCAGATGCTACCCGTCTACTTCCTATGTCGACTGCTCGGGACTAAATTTCACGGCGGTCCCACCAGGACTCGGAAGGAACACCACGAAGTTGTGAGTACACTGTTTATGTGTGAGTGTTAAGAGTAACAACCGTGCTAGCATGTTTTAAGGTATTCGTACATGTCTGTCACTAAAATTAATGTGTTGCTTTGTGGAATAACCGCAAGCAAACAGTAAATTTTGATGGAGGTACACTACGGTCGTACATGTGTTTACTACAGATAGCTGCAGTTTTAGTGTGCTAACGAGCCGCCGTTCCACTGTTGATCTTCGCGAAGTTCCAACGAAACTTTTATGTACGACGCTCTTGTCCAACTTACTTAGCTTGATCGGCTTGCTGTTAACTTGAGGGGTGCCAAAAGAAAGTCTCTGAGATCCCACTATCCTGAAAATTGCAACAGTAGCGGAACTCGGTCCAAGTAATGTGCATGTAACGGAGTTTCAAGTCTGCAGTTGTGTGTGAAGCTATTGACACGCAACCGAAATTGACTGTTGTATAGTCACCCATGCTTTTCATGAAGTCGTTCTCCGAACCACGGTCTTTACAACTGAGCTAATTGCCTATTACTCGGCAGATTGTTGTGAAATTCCGGGTCTTTAGAGCTACTATACGGCTATTCTCACCCTACTGTGGTTTCCCCGCTATTTATTATTTTAAACTTAGCGCTCAAAATCCGAACTTGTCGTAAGTGGTATCGTTAGAAACGAGTGTAGTGTATTTCGATTTTCGTATTGATCATTCGGATTTATGGAAGGCCGCTATTTCGCCGTATTTGTTTGAGTAGACTGACCCCTTTGTGATTTTATGTGCTAACCCATGACATACGTTTCTATAGATTTGACTCTTACAAAATTCTTAAAGAAAGCCCTGGTCTAACACGTGTTCTACCGTAAGGCAAAATGAGGATGTGGGGTCCCCTTACTGTGTTGTCAACCCTTACCGTACGTGCCACTGTGTAGGTGTCGATTTCAAATCGTAAAATGTCTGAAGTTAGCAGCGAAAGGGAAAGTTTACTTTGCGAGTTTGTTTATCTTGCCGGTGCTTAAAACATAAAAAAACCGATTCCCTTATTAGTACGGCCCGATGGGTTCTGACAAGACATTGGATTTTACTGGGTGGGAGGGAGGTAGACTCGACTAGACTGGCGATTGAAATGAAGCAACCGAAGTTCTATAAGTGTAGCGATCGTAATTTGATGACAAACCCTCCAATGTAAAGTATACTGTCACCAACGGAGATACAGCTGAAATGACTTGGATATGTCCTGCGAGGAAAAATAGATAAAAATATATCATTGCGTGCGTCGTAAGTGTTTATATTAACGTATCTGTAGACTGCAAGGCAAATGATTTCTCTGTCGGCCGTCGGAGGAAATAGTTACAATATTGTGTAGGAGTGAAATAGCCTACTCTTCGTCAAGCTATGCTAAAGATAAGAAGCTGGAGTACTTCAGATCGTTTTAAATATTCGAGGGTGGGCATAACAGCGTGATTGCAATGACGTGTTAACAGCAACGTGATGATAGTGAAGTTGATAACCCTTGCAACATGATGCCTTCCAGCTAAAGTTTTCAGACGACACATTTCTATACATGAATATTTCTGTATCAATTTTTAGTACAAACATCTTAATGCACTTAACTTGTTAGACAACTGAGTTAATGTGTAATGCCAGTAGTCTTATGATATTTTGATAAATGTAAAGACAACTGTACTACATAAGGCTTGCAAATATATTTAATTCATATTTTTTGTTTCATTTAAAAAACAATATTGCCATCGTAAAATTTCTAATATGCTATATACTTGCAGTCTGCTAAACCCTTGTGTGTCAGTCAAGGCATGTCTGCGAAATTTTACATGTAATGTCTGAACATTTCACAAGCATCTTGAACACATGCTGTCATGGTTTTGGTTTTCAACATGACAGCAGGGATTCAAGGCTGGCTGAGCTTGTAAATGTAACTCATAACCTAGCTACAATAATTGTTGCGATAGTTTTTAATTTTGAGGTACAGTATTTTGCATTTTAGATTTTCAGCTTTTTATAGTCCAGGGGTTAATTTTGAGTGCAAATCATCCCATGGTGATAAAACGGTATATTATAAAAACAAAAATCTAAAAACAAAAAAAATTTGAGAATTGTTAGAGCTATGTGTATTCATAACCAGGACCATATAAATTATCACAGTAAATGTCAGATTTTTGGATAACCTGACAAATTCATGATTTAATATTTACATATATTTTAGCACCTAGCCAATGAATATCAAATTTAATCTAAATTCTCCCATAACTTCGTTTTCCAGTCTTGTATTTTCCATAATCAACCACTCATATAAAAAGTCTATTTTTAATTTTTGTGTTGACTTTTTAAACTCTTTTGGGTGTAATGCAGACTCTTGTACAAATAAAGATAAAACTCTTGGAAAATGTACACGTTTTTAAAAATAAATGTAATTTTTTTTTAAGGATGGAAAGTCTGTATAGCAAGAAGTGACTTGTAAACAGTGATTTTTTACTCCCATCATTGTATCAATAATTAAATTGACACCTGTTTTTACTATTACTTCAGGAGCCTTGTAAAAATCATTTCTTACATATGGTAAAACTTACTGCTTTTTCTTTGCACAAAAAAGCCAAGCAATTAATTAATTTTTTTCTACTCGTATAACCAGGAAGTTTATTAGAGGAGGGAATACATTTGGTAAAGTTGACTATTTAAGAGCCTAGGAATTGAAAATTAACTGAAATAAAAAAGTTCTACAGTATATTAACATCATTTAGTAAATATTGTAACTGTAGAAGATATATTCATACAAAAAAGATTTTTTTTATATATTTAATATTTTTGGATGGTTGTTGTTGTTGTTGTTGTTGTTGTTGTTGTTGTTGTTGTTGTTGTTGTTTTGTTACTGTAGATAAAGCCAGTGTCAGTCCAACTGTAGTTTGGGCAAAAGTAAATGTTTATGTACAGACTTAGTGAGTACATAACTTGGAGATCAGAAGGAAAGATGGTTTTTTTTTTCGAAGATTAGTCAAAACTCGGAACCAGTGTTTGGTGATGTCTAGGTAAAATGGTTCTATGACATGTTATCACTATATTTCCCAGCTTTTGACAATCTAGTGTTTTGTTGGTGTCTTCGTATAACACGGAAGTAATAATTCAATATTATTCTCCAGTATTCCTTTAGTCAAGGAAAATACAATTTCCAAATGACCTAAGGCACCTTGTCACTATGAGTGCAAGGCCGAGTAGTAATAAACTCTTGAATTACGAGTATTTTGCAGCTGAATGAAACAGGATATTGGAGAATGATGTACATGTATTTATTTTATACAAATGTACCTCTACAAGCATGGTTTATGAAAAAACCAAGAAACATAATAATATTATATTTGAATATTTTGACTCCCATTTTGAAGACCACAGACATAGATACACATTATCATGACATCAATCAACCAGGACATACAAGTAATAAATCTTGTATTTTGTGTTCAAACGTGTTAAACTTGGCATGCGTGAGGTAAAATGGGTGTTATGGAAGTAATGTTGATTGTGATACATATATGAGAACTAGTTTTCAATGAGAACTACTTTTCAACAAGATGACATGCAAACTACTGTAATCAGGACATGGGAACTGCATGTACATGTAATGTTCTATGGATGACTTCACACTGCAATAACGTTGGATAGACAGACCTACACAAGTGTTAATAATTTCCAGTTCAGTGGTGTTAATGTTATGTTTGTGTTCCCTATTCAATGGTTAGGCTATAAAACCAAATACAGTAGTTTTGAGGAAAGAGTTGATAACATTTCCCAATTGAGTGATAGTACATAAAGAATGTAATTTAAACCTAACCAAACAAACAAACAAACAAACAAACAAACAAACAGGAATAAAGTAACCCATAATTTATCAGTGAACAAACATAAGTTTTTAAGAAGTGACTTTCAAATATCCCCCAGTGAACGATAAGTTACCAGTGTGCCCTCTAATGATAGCCAAATTTTCTTGTTGTGATTCAAAATGAGAAAAACTGGCATTTCTTGTGAGTCACCACATAGTAAGATATTGGGGAAAACCAAATTTTGGTGCGTCACTAGAAAGTATGTGCGTCAGTGGCACTTCAAATTGGCTTAGAATAGAAGTTAGAGGGCATACTGACTATAACCTATAACTACAATGTACATGTGTGCACATATCCAGGCAGATATTAATAGCTAACTTTTAAATTTATCTGTGATTCTGGAGAAATATCAGTTGTAGAGAATAACTTTCTAAAGTACCACATTGAATGATAACTTGCATAAATCTAATTAAATACATACTGAATATTTAACTCATAATATCTTGGGAGATGTCAGATTTATCCAAAAGGAGAATTAATTTGAGTTATTTAGAGATTCATAGTATATCCTTGTACTTTTGTTGAGTGATTTTTAGAACGTAGTGTAAAATTGAGTGTTTTTTTTTCACAAACTTAAATGAAAAAATTAATAATTTAAAACTTACTAGGTTTTTTTCATAAATTTTAAATTTAAAAAAAAAGTGCAAAATTTAAAGTCTTACCTTTATCCCCCATGGATTTTTAAATTTAAAGAAAAATAGTTTCAATTGAAAGTCTTACCAGTTTTTTCCTAAATTAAAGAAAAATTTAAGATTGAAATTCTTAGCCAGTTTTGATTGAAGTAAAATAACCCCATCAGCAAATTTGTTTTGTTGATTTTAAAAGGAAATGAAAGTAGTTAAATTTTGTTATAAATATGGAATGTTGCAAAAGTACTGTTCCGGCCCAATATGATTAAAAAATAAAAAGTTGGCAATTCCCATTCTTGCAATCCAGAGCTGATGTTTCATCCACAACATTGCAAAATATTACGACCTCTTGATGGTGTGTCTTGGACGGTGCTGCCGTAAAGCAGGCTGTGGTTTTTGAAGATGGAAATTCCCACCTCTTCCCCAAATAATTGCTACTGAAAATACAAAGAAAAGAAAATTCTGCCTTCATCAGAAAGGCACGAATACATGTATGATTGAGTTTGTAAACATCTTTAATTATTGGGTTTAAACCTTAGGAAAATTATTTTAGGCCTAAAAAAATAATTATTGGTTCCGGTTACACAACCCCACTTAAATGTATTTTTTCACTGCTGACCCTAAACTTTCTTTGACGTATTCGAGAAAAAAATCATGAAATCAAAAAAAATTGTGAAGTCTGATGAGAAATAGTGGATGCGGTAACTGACAATACAAAATGGTTCTTCCAATCTGTAATGGCTGTACATTTGATAGGAAGATATAAACAAACAGAGACCATTTGCAAAACCTGAACTAGACACTCACACATGAAAACAATATAATAAAATAAATTTAAAAATCTACCTACCCCCACCTATTCTAAAATTGAGCGTAATTGGAACCACAACTTTTTTTTGTGAGGCCTTAGACTTTGACTAGAAATAAATACATTTACCCCTCAGAAAAAAAGAAGTGATATGTCTCATTAATGAAATATTTTTTAATTTCTCTTACATATAATTAGTAACTTACTGTGTTCAATATTGATAGCTTTCTCAGTCATAGAAACTTACATTGTATTGTTTTCATTTCCTGGATCTCATAGTCAAAAGGATTCACTCAGACCATCAATACCATCCTCTTGAGATTGAAGATGATTAAATCTCATAGTTTATGGATGTCTAAGTAATGATTGCTCAGTGTTGTTGTATGGTTTGAGAAACCTTGTATAGAGTTCTACGAGTTCTAACGGAAATCTGATAAACCATTCATAGATTTCAATAATCTTGTTTTATGGTAATTTGTGCTAAGGGAAAACTTGGGTAAATTGTCTGTGGTAGTCAAGGGAGATTTTATCTTTTTACAGATACAAATGAAATCACTTTATACATTTGTATTATAGCATTTTAAGTAAAGTGAAGTTTGTTCTGTATTGTTGCTATGGTTTGAGAAACCCTGTAACTGAGTTCAAAGAGAAATTTGGTATCTAGTATTCATTGATTCCCATATACCTTGTTCTATGATTGATGGCAGGGAACCTTGGGTTAAGATACCTGTGGAAGTCAGGGAGATTTTACATTTTTACAGATGCAAATTACTTATTTATAGCAGCATAAGTAAATTGAGGTTTATTCTGTGCTGTTGCTATGGTTTTGGAAACCCCATCATTTCCGATATTATAACCCTACCGACCCTAGTTTAAGCCTCTGATCCGAAACATTTTTTAAACATAAATATTAAAACAAAAAGATCAGAAATTCTTTGACTTCTTGACCTTTATGCCCATCTGTTTTCTTTCCCTGTACATATTTCATCACGGGAAGTGTATTCTGACCAACATTTTATTTGTTTTTAGGTCGAAGGAATATTTTTTGAAAATAAAATCAATTAAAAAGATAAAATAAAATAAGATAAATCCCAACCTACCTTCATGTATATGTACCCTATTTTCTGAGGTCATTTTATCAGAAACACATAATTATTTTTTTCCACCAAGTACCTAAATCTGAATATGATTATACAAAATGTATGTACATTGTATCTTCTACTAACTTGTCATACAGTAGTTTAAACTACTGTGTATGATAGCGCCACTGTATAACATTAGAATTTTACTAACGTTAGCTGTACTAAAATCTGAATATAATATCTGATTCTTGTCTTTGTTTGCCAAAGTCAGAATTTCACTGAGATTAACTATACTGAAATCTGTATATAACCATATGTACATGTAATCTGTATTTCTGAGGCTGCCAGATTCACTTGTTGGAGGTGACAGTAAGCCGATGGCAGTTATTACCCAGACTAATACTATAATAGAATATTTTTTTCCCATTTAAATGTTTATCTGCCTTATCCTACTCTCACGTACTTTGTGTCAGCGGGCTTAGTTTGTAGATGTACTTTGTGAGGTTTTAATGTACGTTCATTTTTGAGGTTATCTTATTAACTTTTAAACTACATGTACATGTACATGTATATGATTCAGCCAAAACCTGTTTAATTCCAATTCTCAACCTGACACCTTATTATGTACATGTAGGGTTACAGAAATCAAGTCACTAAGGGTTAGACAAAACAGTCTTATTTGGAAATATGAACAACTCGCCTTGTTACATGTACATTGAGAAATATAGGTTTAGCTTTTATATTTGTCTGTGTGAGTTCATGGACATGGTTAAGCTGCAATTTCCATTCTCAACTAGTAATGTAAAAAAAAGAGTCCAGTGTGGAAATATGTGTATAGACAATTCACCCAGTAGTGTAATATTGAGGAATGTAGTATACATCATATACATGCTATTTGTATGTGTTAGTTCATGAACCTTATATGATAACTAAGGCATGTTTAATTCTAATTCTCTGTTTAATAGGTGTATCATCTCTTCTCATAATGATACATGTACAATGTATGTTGTTATAGTAACTTAAACAAAAAGGTTCAGTTTGGAAATATGGGAAATTTACCCTGTAATATTAAGAAATTAAATTTTTTAGGTTTAGTTCTGATATGTTATTTTGAGAGTAAGAGTACTGAGATGCAATGGTGTGCGTTTTCAAAAAATGCAAAAAAATAAATGATTTTAATTTCAGAAGTAAACCAAGTGCACAAATAAGGCAAATATTCATACAATTTAATGTCAGTTTTTAAATTGTACTTCTTTGGATTGTGTACGTTTTATTTTACAACTTTTCAAAATTTAATCCATGTTATTCTGTTGAATATTATCAGATCTACAATTTTGTTTAATTTTTTTTAAAACTAAAGGGCCAGGATTTATATTGTATTTTTTTTTTGCTTCATGGACATTTTATTTGTGGTGTTTTGTTGGATATCAAAGCTACATGTACAAGTAATAATTTCAGAGTATCATGACAGTTTGGCAACACCATGTCTACATCACACTGTGTATTGTCACCGTCAGATCTACATGGGATATGTATGTATGTACATGTATATCAACCATTCATTCAATAGACGTTTGTGAAACCAACCTAGCACTTGAAATATGCCCCTAATAGCATTTAACACCTGTGGGTCCTTAGTACACATTAGATGGGAATCGAGGGCCTAAGTGATTTGTTTCATCGTGACCTAGTATAACCTGACTTATCAATCTTTATGTCATGTTTGTGGTTCAATTTGATATAGGCTTAGTATCCTCTCTTGGGTTGCTACAATCTAACTATACTACCATGTCATTGGTGTGGAGCTTGGCAGCCAGGTGGTATAACACCTGTGAATTCAACTTTTAGTTAACAAGTTCATGTATGATGATGTAAACAATGTCTGACATTTCAGGACAACTGACCTTCCCCTACCCCCACCCATCCCCTCCCTCCTCCAGACAACTCAACTGCCCTCCAGACAGTTTGGACAATGAGATTAATTGTTAGGTGGGAGGGGCAGGGACATTTTAGTGCCAAAAATCTTTATTTGGACCAAGAACATTCTGTTGCCGTACGGTATATTAAATGATATGGGATCTTGATAGAATCCTCAAATGTCTTCAAGATAGCCAAAATGTGCAGTACTAGTTTTGGTCAATTATAGTTATGTACATGTATGGTAGATAAAAAAGAAAATTGTATTCAATTTATGGTAGCAGCAATTAGGGTGCCTGTTTGATTATATTACATTGTACATGTATATAGTATATGGTGGCTTGGTAGTGCCATTGGGTAGTTTTGAATTTCCGATGTTTTCGCCACGCTCGTGAAAGTACTGCCACAGAGAACACTGCCAGCACTCATGCAAATATCCCAAGTAATTGTACACCACACTTACACTCACACATTATTGGGTTCTGTCATTTTCTAAAATATGGTACATGTAGGTACAGTGTACATGTACATGTAAATATAAAAATCTCATTTTCAAGTTACCATGGTTATAGTGCCTGTTTTGAGAAATTGCAGTGGGGTAGATACATTTGTACATTGTACATATAGGAAAACCAGAAATAATATTGGAGGTAGTTACAATTTATTCCTTGTATGAAAAATTACAGGTGATTAGTAAGTGTGATTCACGTACAATGTAGATATGATATGCATAAAAATTATATTCAAGGTAGCAAAGATTTTGTCTCTTGTTGTGATAAATTAGGGTTATTTCTCAGTGTGGTGAATACATACATTGTAACAATATTGGCAATACTTTGTAGCAATGATTTATTGCTTAATTTGATAAATTACAGGTCATTATTAAAAAGTGTTACATGGAGATATTCATAAATATATCATAATTCATATTCAAGATACATGTAGCAAAGATATAGTACATTTCTTTGTTTTGATAAATTGCTGTTATTTGTCAACGTGTGATAGTGATAGAGAAACTGGTATTTAAGGTAGCAACAATTTATAGATTGTTTCATTAACGTTTTTATTTTACAAATACACATAGAGATGCTAATATTTAAGGTAGCAATGATTTGCATATATTGCTTGATTCCATAAACTGTTATTTAGTAAACATGTCTGGTACAGGTGTACAGAAACTGTTATTTAAAGTAGCAACGATTTATTGCTTATTTCAATAAATTGCTACGTGATTTACATGTAGTAAAGTATAGTACAGATGCTTTAGAGAAACTTGTATTTATGGTAGCAATGATTTAATGTTTGTTTTAATTTTATGAAAAATTACTACAATGGTGTTTTGTAAAGCATGGCAAACACATAGAAATAGTTGTCTTGAACTTCAAGCAAGGAACGGTTTATTTGTTTAATAAACTTTATTATAAAGTACTACTTTATTGAAGTATGGTAGGTACACGAAAGAAAACTGGTACTCAAGGTAGCAACAATTGGATGGCTTGTTTTGATAAATACTCAATGTGTGGTACATGTGCATGTAGATATACAGAGAGAATAATATTGGAGATACATGTACATGAAGTAACAATATACATTTATTGCCTGTTTTTAACGGAAATGACTTGTATTTAGTATTCATTCACACATGTCTGTAGAGAAACTTGTCTTTAAAGAGAGAAGTGATGATGTTACATGTTTTAATAACTGTGTGACAAGATGATACACACGTATATTTTTTTTTCACTTCAGGGTAGCTACATTTACAGGTACATGTACACGTGGAGAAACTTGTATATTTAGGGTGGCAACGATTTATTGCTTGTTATAAAATGGAAAGTTACTGTACAGTAGTATTAATGCATGGTTCATTGTAGATACTTGTACACGTACAGAAACATGTGTGCGAGGAGCAAGCAGTGATTATAACAGTATTGCTAGTTTTAATGAATATTTATTTTATGAAAGTGTGGTATACATGTATGTACATATAAAAACTGTGTGTACATTCAATTCAAGGTATATGTAGCTATTCTAACATGCAGAGAAATTTGTATTTATGGTTGCAATGATTTTTTCCCTGTTTGAAAATGGGAATATTTAGTAAAGCGTGCTACATTGTATGTATACATGTACATGTAGGTAGGTACAAAATGTACACAGGGAGAAACTTGTTTTGAAGGAAGCAATGATTATATTTGTTTTAATGAATTACTTTATGTACGGAAGTTTGGTAGCTCATGTCATTAAAACCTTTTATTCAAAATAGACACAATTTAGATCGCTTGTTTCAATAAATTTCTAATATTCATCGAAGTGTGGCTGATACACATAGAAATGAACTGAAGGTGTATTCAGATTGGTAAAACTCATTTCGATATCCAGGAAGTCAGTGAAATTGTAGCCTAGAATCCATGCGTTACCACAGGGTTACTTTATTTCCTGTCTTGCCCTGACGCAATCAGAGAACGTGGGTTTCAGGTGTGTGGAATTCAGTTCGTGAATACAGTTAATTAGGAGAATTCTTTAATAGAACTCTTTATTTTTAGTAACTACATGTATGTATGGCATCAGTGACAGCTCCATTCTCACAAACCAGAACACATATTTCGCATTTAGTATATTTCTGCTGACGCAACCTCTGGCGAGCAATTGTTTTGAACATTGCCGTAGAGACGCAAGTGGTTTATACTGGTATTCAGTTCATCCTTGCAAACATAAAGTATAATATTTAAAGAAATTACATAAAGGACGTAAAAGATATCTTGCACTGAATTTCAAAAAAATTAATTGACATATTAGTTTCAGAGATCTGTTCAAAACACAACTTGCATGTACATAAGAGTCTTGAGTGACCTAAGGGATCTTTTTACTACGAGTCACACACAAGTTGTTGCAAAACATATGAATATTTTCCTTGGATGAATGAAGAAAATACATTTTAGAGAAAAACACAATTATACCCGCTTAGGTTCTTTATCTATTGTTATTGCAAGAATTGGAGGACACTGATGTATCCTGCAAGAATTTCAGTGATGTTGAAATTTTACTTTTCTCATCTATGTTTACATTGTACAATGTATATTTCACTTACCTAGGGCAAGTATTTCAATGTTCCTATATGCAGTGGCAAGATAGTATATTAAGATACGTTGTATGTTAGAAACTGGCTCACTGTGTTACTGTGTATTATTTATGAATAATGTAGTATATTACTTTCTCTGTATTGAAAGCTGTTTGATTTGTATGTCTGGAGAGCAATTGCTTTTTGTGAAATGTTTTAAGGGGACATGAGCTGAATGTGAACATGTGGTTCTGCAACACTTATATCTCATAGGACAATATACTAGCAGAATAAACTTACATGTACTAACTACATGAAATCTGTGGTGTAACAGTTTGCAAACTGGAAATTGGATACTTTTTTGGTGTACCCAAAAAGTGCCACTGACATCGCTGTATAAATGCACACATTGTATAAATTTGGTGATACTAAGTTGATATTTTATGTTCTTTTCAAGGAATAAATCAAAATAAAAAACATGTTTTTGTATGATATAGAACAGTTTTGTAAGTATTATTGTATTAAAGATTTTGAAAAAAAACCAGTGCCTCAAGTTCTCTATTAATTAATTAGAAATATTATAATATCTTGTATACTTCAAACTGTACTGTAACTTTCCCATACACACTACTTAGGATCATGTCATTCTGTTAAAATTTCGGTCACTGGAACTTTTCGCAATTTGGTGTTAATTTTTCCTCGTTATAATACTATTACCTTGCTGAATTAGAGGAAAGCCACTCCAGAAAATACAGGTACACACATTTCATTAACTTAGGGTGCTGACTATTTACAAAAAATGTATGTGAAGGAAGTAAGCTCTTAGGATTCATGAATTTTTAATGTATCTAATGAATATTCATGTCTGCTAAGACCCATAATGCAGTGCAATTCCACTGAAAGAACAACAGTGATGAAAAAAGTGTTTTAATTTGGTGTTTCTTGGCAACTGAGCAAAAATTATGAGATTTGAAATCATGAAATGACTCTCCAGAACCAAAGTTTGTAAACAGACTTATTTTCTGGCGTGGTATTCCCCTTTAATACTAATAGATGATGTAACTTTATACAGTGGTAACATTAGACTGGCTGACATTTGCCTCTACAATTTACTGTTACATGTACATCAGAAGTGTACTGTGCAATGTCCTAATAGTTGTTATAAGTACTTAGATGAATTTTAATAGCATTTTATATTTAGTATGGTAACTTTAGTAACTATGCCATTTTAGAATGCCAAAAGGCAAGATTTTAATATCACAGACAAATGGTAAATATCTAGCCTGTCCCCACGTGGAATAGTGAAATCGGTTTAGCATGAAATCGAAACCAGTTCTCCTGTCCCCATATGTATCAAGCCCTTTCTCAGCTTCTAAACAATTGGTATGTTCTCAGCTCCTCTTCCCCCCCCCCCACCCCCGGCCTCCCACTTGAATAACTTCTGTCATGAAAAAAATGCTCTGTTTGTGAACAAGTGTTGTAGTCACTGCCATGACTGTCGATAACATCACCAGTCTTCCTTATTCTTGCCATAGATGGTGCTGTTCTGCAAAATATTAAGGGTGGGCGAAAATAACAATATTGTTTTTATTTCGATGAAAAATTTGGTCGGTTGGATAATGAGAAACAGAAAAATATAGTGTCTCTCGTATTTCCCCATTCTTACACTTACAGTAACAGAGAAAGGTAGCAATATGAAGCTTGAACTGGCCGACATGCCTGTACTCAGAAATGTTACCCATATATGTAGTAGTGTGTGTATAGCTGTATTATCTCATTGTTGCAAAGTCTGAACATATTTTACGACTCAAACAACAAAAAAAGCATATGTTTAGTTTTCATTGCTGTATTAAAAGAAGAGAGAGAGGGGAGTGTACATGTATGGTGACCTTATTATCACATTGTCACATATTTTTTCTTTTGACTCAATTTGAGGCAACAAAAAAAGGAAGGTTAATAGGTCTTCAGTGAAATTAGCAGTTGTTCAGGGTACAGCAAACGTCTACATTTCAAATGTTTACATTCTGCCTGAAAATAGGAGTAAAAAAAAATGGAAAAAATGGAATGTATGTTTTTGAAAAATCCCAGAAAAAATTGGCAACTTGGAAACCATGTTGTCTAAAATATGGGGTCAAAGGTCATACATGCATTCAAAGATGGAGTCAACACATCTACATATTAAATGTTTTAAATTAAAAAAAAGAAAAAAAACAACTGTCAAAAGTGTACATGAGTTGAAAAAGGGGTCAAAACCACAGTTGTGACATAATAAATTAATATTTTAATTTATACCTACTATGGGAGTGTCACAGAGGTACAGATTACAAATGTATCTACAAATGTACATGTACCAGACTACCAAATTGGCAGTAGTCTTAGGTACATAGATGATGTACAGTGGAAATTACTAAACATTGTATCAAGAATATAATAGTAGCAGTAGTCCGTGGTACATACAAATGTACATGTAGACTACTAAATATTGTATCTAGACTACCAAATTAGTAGTAGTCCAGGACACATAGACTACTAAACATTGTATCTAGACTACCAAATTAGTAGTAGTCCAGGACATATAGACCACTAAACATTGTATCTAGACTACCAAATTAGCAGTAGTCCAGGACATATAGACCACTAAACATTGTATCTAGACTACCAAATTAGCAGTAGTCCAGGACATATAGACCACTAAACATTGTATCTAGACTACCAAATTAGCAGTAGTCCAGGACATATAGACTACTAAACATTGTATCTTGACTACCAAATTAGCAGTAGTCCAGGGCATATAGACCACTAAACATTGTATCTTGACTACGAAATTAGTAGTAGTCCAGGGCATATAGACTACCAAACTGCATATTGAGACTACTAAATTATGTATACAATGTATAAAGTGGTACCTGTAGCTAGACCAATGGAAATCAATAGAAAATTGTAGCTGAAACAGTTCATACGGCTAAATGATCTGACTAGTACTAGCAACCATGGAAGGTTAAATTCAAGTCCTATGTTTAATACAGTAGTTACATTGCAGCTCTACCACATAGAGGGTAATTGTTTACCATGATGTATTTTCATGGTCAAAGTCGTTCTGTAAGTCAAGTGCAGATTTTAAATCACTGTTTACTACCCTAATTGCAATAGGATACTAAATATACATGTATGTATGTATGTATGTATGTATATGTGTGTGTGTGTGTATGTATGTATGTATGTATGTATGTATGTATGTATGTATGTATGTATGTATGTATGTATGTATGTATGTATATGTGTGTGTGTGTGTATGTATGTATGTATGTATGTATGTATGTATGTATGTATGTATGTATGTATGTATGTATGTATGTATGTATGTATGTATGTATGTATGTATGTATGTATGTATGTATATGTATGTATGTATGTATGTATGTATGTATGTATGTATGTATGTATGTATGTATGTATGTATGTATGTATGTATGTATGTATGTATGTATGTATGTATGTATGTATGTATGTAGTGTTATACACATATACAGGTTGTATGTGCTAGTACAAATGTAAGTGTTCTGAGTTATAATAGTGTACATTTTTCATAAGTAGACAATCTAATACTTAACGTGTGAACATCTGTCATATGAATTTATGTATCGTGATGAAAATCCATAAAAACGCTGTCATCAATTTTTTGTATTTTGGTTGGTAAGTCATTGGCATTAGATACATTTAATGGGTTTTGCAGAGATGTGTTTTTTTATAGATCTACTCTATGTGGATGGAAGCATAGAGGGTGGTATGAAGGACTTCAATGCTTTCCTGTTATAGCTTCTAAGTTCCAGTAATTAATTTGCAAGGTCAAACTTGTTATCCAGAAACTAATTCACATAATGTATACAACAGCTAAAAATAAAGTCAAACCCTGTACTGTATATACAGCTACAGCTGGTAGCCTCTTCACTCTACATCAGAGTATAGGCACTATAAAAGTGTGATTACTCGTTACATATTTTGACTGCCATGAATAAAAATCCAGTTTTTAAACAGAAATTTTGGTGTATTTTTGTTAAAAGAGTGTACATTTATGAAATTAGCCTAAAATAAAAGTGAGATTATGCAAAAAGTTATAGATAAACTAGAATTTTTGCTTGAATAAATTACATTTTGTTGAAATAGAGGCATTTTTTGCCTACAGCTGGTAAACATTTTGCAGACATGACAAATAATATTATGGTGACCTATGCATGTATGAATGTAGGTTTATTACTGTTACATGGATTTGTTAAAATGTTTTTATCATAAATTTTAACAATTTGTTATTGTTAATAGTTGAAACTATAATTGCAGAATAAAAATAAAGTGGACATTAGTGAAGAGGTAATGGCAAAAAGAATTATTTTTGGTGGGAAAGTATATGTATAAAATATCGATTACATGAATAAAGGTTTGTTATTGTTTGTAGATTTTTGACTTTTTATGATTTTAACTGTAAATATTACAAGTTGAAGACGTAAATTTTTATAGTTAGTCATTATTAATGGTTGAAAGTATAATTCCAGACTAAAAAAAATGAAAATTAGGGAAAAAGGTCTGGAAAAATGCAAACTGTTGTTAGCCGGAAAGTATTGAGAGGAAAGAAATTGATGTTTGCTGAAAACAAACACACTATAGAAAGTATAGTTGATTGAAGTTAACATTATTGTAAATAATTAAGAATGATTTATGTACATCAGGGTTCTCCCCAACCTCTAAAGGGTTCTGGTTAGTCATGAATATATCTATATTAATATCCAATGTTCACACTTCCTGGTTACTATCAAACTGTAATTTATGTGAACAATGGAACTTTTGTTAATGTGAGTTGAAGCATCATGATCAGAAGTAGGACTCTCGGAGGAAGAAGACTTCTTGGCTGGTCAAGATTATTCATTTTATTTGCAGTGAGTTGAAGGGTCAAGTACGATTAAGACCTGTTAGCTTTGGGATTATTTGTTTTGCATGGATACAGGATATACCTGTAGAAAGGCATGATTTGAAATGTGATTGGACGCACAGTGTACACACATCTACAAGATTTATTTGCAGTGAGTTGAAGGGTCAAGTAAGATTAAGACCTGTTAGCTTTGGGATTATTTGTTTTGCATGGATACAGGATATGCCTGTAGAAAGGCATGATTTGAAATGTGATTGGACGCACAATGTACACACATCTACAAGATTTATTTGCAGTGAGTTGAAGGGTCAAGTGAGGTAATACTTATCTGCTGTGGCATTATTTGGCTTTCATGGATACAGACTACCTGTTTAGCTAGTCGTACCAGGAATGTGCTAATGTTGTAAAATGGCTGTTGAGATTAGAAGTACAGATAGAGTTGAAAAGTTAAGAGTGATAATACCTATATGTATCTTAGTTATGATATCACTAGTATTAGTAGTAAGCTGTAGTTGTCTTTCATGACCTTTGCATGTTTGTATGACTCTGCAGCAGCAGTATATTTGTGTGTCAGGTGAAAATTTTGATTACATATATATTGAATGATTAACATGCGTGTATTGTGTTCCTACAATGTCTCGTCCAACATCAAAGATTTATATTTCTATTGGCTCCAAAGCTTAGAATGCCTAAAAAAAGTGTGTGGTTCCGATTACGCTCACTTTTAGTTTAAAATGTGAAGATACATGTATTGTGGAATATGGAATAGTTATAATAGGATCAGTTTACAAAGAGTTAAAGAGTCAAATGGGAGTAGGACCCTTCAGCTTAGGTATTATTCTGTAACTGTGGGTACAGAATACACCTGTAGAGAAAGAAAGCTTAAAATGTGAAGATATTGTGAAGTAGTAATGTTTATTGATTTGCAAAGAGTTGGGGGGTCAAGTGGGCTATAGACCCTTCAGTTTAGTCATTATTCTGTTACTACATTGGTTAGAGTTAGTTGTAGAAAAAGTTAAAATATACTGACATTTCTTCAAATATCAATTTGATTAATATGTAAAGAGTTGAAGGGTCAACTGGGCATAAGACCCTCTAGTTTTGGCATTATGAGTAGCTACATTGGCTACCAATAGAGAGTAAAACTTGAAATACATATAAACTGACATCTTCAAATAGCAGATCGATTAATATGTAAGCTGAAGGGTCAAGTGGGAACAGGTCCTTCCAGGTTTTACATTGTGCTGTAATTGTAAATACTTAGTCTAGGGCTGTCGAAAATAAAACTTGAAATGTACCGACATCTTAAAATAGCAGTGTGTTTTAATGCAAAGAGTTGAAGGCTCAAGTGAGATTGAGACCTGTCAGAGACCTGTCAGATTCCTGTCAGATTCCCGTCTCTCCGGTACTGGATCCTTGTGATACCTGTGGAGAGGCCTGATTTATACTGAGATTATGTCGGATATTTTCGGTAAGATGAATCGGGAGTAAGTTGATGGGTCAAGTAATTGTAGGACTTGTCAGTTCCAGTAACAGTTTTTATGTTGGATGCATGGTGGTACCTGTGGTGAGGTGAAATTAAAAGCTATGTTGAGATGTTATAGGTTGTATTTAAACCACAGTGTTCTTACTAAATCTGTCATGGCGGATGTTAGGAAAGATTAGATATCACTCTTTATTGAGACTACCTTCATGTCTCAGTTCTTGTTTTAGAAGATAAAGGAATATAGATTTAGAATGTGGTTAGGATGGAGAGAGCGAGCAAGAAAGAATCACACAGACAGGTAGAAAGGGCAACAGGGCGAGAGATCCAGAGACAGAGAGACAGTACAGACAGACAGACAGAGACAGGCAGACAGACAGACAGACAGAGAAAGGCAGACAGACAGACAGGCAGTACAGACAGACAGACAGACAGTCAGACAGACAGATAGTACAGACAGACAGACAGTACAGACAGACAGACAGTACAGACAGACAGACAGGGGAAGCAGGAAGAGGACAGCAGACAGGTAGATAAATTGATAGAGTTAAAGACTCAGACAAACAGAGGCAGACAGAGACAGACAGACAGACAGACAGAGAGGTAGAGGTACTAGAGAGGAAGAGAAAGGGAGACGGGCATATAAAAACAAACAAAAAGGCTGAGATAGGCAGTCTGAGACATACCCACAAAGAGGTACATGTGCATGTAAAGCAGGGGAAGGAGAGGGAAATGAATTAAATGAACTGTGTGTTATGTCTGCAGTACACTGTTGTTGTTATATACAGCTGACAGTCAGAAATTGGAAGATAAATGATTGGTTTGTCAGAATGTGACTTGGTGTTTTTGTCAACCACTCTTTAATGAATTGTAGCAGTGTCGGAGCTGTGAACCATACCAGAGTTGTCAGTGGTCGGTGAATGCATGGCTGAACTTAGCTACACTAATGTAATGTTGTTAGTCTGTGTGAGTAGTTAATGCTGGGGAACAAATAGATATTTAGTTATATAAACTATAGTGATGGAAAACAGTCAATGTAGAGTGAAGACAACAAAGTCTTGTTTCAGTATCCAAGTTCTACTATTATCTTTGAGGGGTGGGATGGGTGGGTGATGGAGGGTGACAGCACTGTAGGTTAGGGTACATGTCATGGTTAGTGTGGAGAGACTTACCAAAAAGTTGATACAGTTCTACTAATACTATTGTTTGACTTATAGGTGATTAAGATACTGGCATGATACATTAAGTATAGCTAACAGACTACAAAATGTAGAGACGATGAAAAATGGGAGAAATCTGGTAAATCTTCCATATATCTTGTCCATAAATTTTGCAATTGAACCCCATTAGATATAGTCTAGATACTATCCATGGCTTTGAATCTCAGGAGCTCTCTTTACCCCGTCTAGAGGAATGAGAAATCATAGGCCAAAAGGTGTTTATGTTAATGTGTAAACCCCAAACTGTTAGAATGAGGTAAACAATGTATAACTTATAAGTAGTATCCTGACAAATGTACCATATTTGGACATTACTGTACCATATTTGGACACTATGTATAACTGCCCACAATAAACACTAACTTATCATTGGGTATGATTTGGTGGTTGTAGGTGGCTTCATTTCGATTTCAAATTTCATCTTACCACCTCATTGAGCTAGACGTGAGAAGAGGATTGAAGCCACAGATAGTCTCTAGACTATGGTAAATATATTGGGCACTTACAGAAGTGCTATTCTGTAATTTTATTAGGAAAAAACATAAAAGTGTTGATGTTAGTAACTTCTTTGTTCCTGTAAACCAATAGAAATGTACCAATTATTAACTATAATCAGAATTACACGGTATTTCCACAAATTTGTGTCAGTGTACAGATTGACAGAAAATGAAAGGAAAATCTGTATGGGCTCTGATGCATTTTGAAAGCACTGGGTATTCCAGAACTAAAAACACAGAGATTTATAGATAAATATGTTTATATGTTGTCTTCTTAATTCTGCCTCAATTTAAAAACAATAAGGGCCTACATGGACCACTTCAAACTGCTAAAATAATATCCAGTGTTATTGGACTCAAGACAGTTATTGCTAAGTGGTTGGACTCAAGACAGTTATTGTTAAGTTCAAACCCTTAGTACTCTTCTTACAAGTCAAAAGAACACATTGCATTTCTGTTTCCAAACTATTTGTTGAATAAATGTATTTCTATTTGGATTTAAAAGCTGATCTGTGTATAAAACTAGTCAGTATGTGTGAATAAAGTTTACTGGAATGACCCCTTCAAGGACAAAAGTCTTGTTGACAGCATTGCTTGCAATTTAAAGTAATTTGAACAAATTTGTAGTTTGGGGCAAACAGCTTACTCATAACATTGTATGTTTTGCTTTGATGTCCGCAAACATTGGCAAACGTCTGACTTAAGCCGACCCCCTTTGTGCAGCAATTTGACACCTCACCTCAATAACTTTCACCTGGCTAAACCTAAAGTTGGGCTGACAAGCACAGTGTAACTAGAGAAGTGTGTAGTGACAAAACGTAATGTGTTTTTTATTGAGTGAGGACAGATTGTTGTTTTCCATTCTTGTTCCTGTTCATAAACTCTGTATTGTAGAACTGCTAATAAAGTGTTTTCAGTGGTATTTTAAGACAGTGTGCATGAAAGTGTAACATTCTCAGTAGTACTATGTCAAGTGGGCTAGGGTCCGTATGCATGGCAACAGCAGCTTGAAGCAGTCAAGAATGGGCTGTTAGGCTATGTGGTAAGCTACTTGCAATCCCGCCAAGATAAATTGACACAAATTCTTGCTTCTTTGCAACTATTTGGAGAATTTCAACTTTATTTTAGATTCATTTACTAGAAATAGTGAATGTTTATGAAAATTGGTCCATCTGCATGGAAAGGACTGCTTGAAACAATCAAAAATAGACTTATGCTGTGCAGTAAGTTCCTTAAGATCCCGCCAAAATAATTTGACAGATATTCATACTTCTTAGCAAATTTCAAATTTATTTTAGATTCAGTTACTTAGGACAATAAATCTCTATAAAAATATGCCAAAAACTCAGTTTGAAGTGGTTTCCTATACAAACATTCTATGAAATTTAGTCAGGGTAATTTTGAAACGTGTCAGGTAGTGAAGGGGTGGGAAGTCAACTGCCTGATCTTGACACCATTACAAAGCAATCTTTGTGTATTTTGTTACTTTTGTGTGTTTTTGAAAACTCAGAAACTGATACGTCTGACATTTAAGTGTGTTTGCCGATGAAGTAGCTGTTTTTCTTGTCTCGTTAAAGTAAAATTTCTGTGGGCTGACCCCTGCTGCGTGGCTGTCGTCCAGCAGTATTGTCTCATTTCATTCAATGCTTGAGTAGTTTTCTCCTCAAAGGGATTTATATTGCAGAGAGAGCTACAGGAAAACACCAGGAAATCTTGTCAATTTAAAAAGTAAAGACTCCATAAACACAGTATGCGTGTTGGTTGGTAATGGGTAAGAACTATAAATTGGAATACATGGAAAGTAGGAAATCAAGTCATTTTGTGGTTTCAAATGATCTCATAGACATAATACTTCATACACAATAGTTGGTATAATATGTGGTTTATCATTTGGCCACACAGAGAAAGCTATTTGTTATGCAGTACTTTTGAGATCAATTACTTTTATTGCTTTTGCTCTTATAACAAATGTATTATCATTATATGTATGGGGTCATCGAATTGGCCATATTTAGAAAACTAACTGTTTTACTTCCAAAATCATGTACTTTTATTACTTGTATACTTTGTATATGAAGTTCATTTGTCCATACTGAGAAAGCAGTTTCCATTTGACACCATAAATTGCTGTTGCTCATACAACTCCCTGGGGGTGGTACCAGTGACCAGGCCAGTGGCAAGGCCCCATTTTGGACCCACTTTGACCAAAAAATCAATTCCCCATTTTGAACCATTACAGGTTTTTAAAAAAAATGAAAGTTTAGACCTAAATATGTTCATCAGGAGGCAATGTTTTGGGGCAATTAATGGCAGTGATCATGATTTGGAAAAGGACAATGAATCTCATTTTAGACCAAGCAAAATAAAAAATAATGCAAAATAGACTCTTCAGCTCAAAAAAAAGCAGACCCCATTTTTAAGGGGAGTAGACCCCCCTCCCCCAGGATACAACTAGATGTACATGTATATAGGGGTTCATCAATTGGCCATACTTAGAAAACTATTTGTTATGCTTCCAAAGTTGTAATTATAATTGATACACAACTGATATTACTTTTGTTCATTTACAAGTACATGTATACAAATGTATGGCTTTCATCAGTTAGCCATACTGAGATAACTATTTGCTAGACTTTAAAATTAAAAATTCAAATCCAAATTGTGTAATTACTTTTAGCTACTGTTAGGCTACACTGAGAAAACTATTTGGTAATATGGCTGATATCAAATATTTGTTATTATTCTTGCCCATATTGGAATTTATCAATTGTCCTTAAACTAAGAAATATGTTGTTGTACTTATAAAGTCACTACTTTTGCTCATACTAAATGTTGAGGTGGGGGTGGGGGTGGGGGCTATTGATGTAAAGAGGTTCAGTTTATGAGCCAGCGAAGTGAAAAAGACTGAGATTGAGATGTAAATACAATATACATGTAGGGTACACAATGTAGGTTTGTGAGACCGCAAAGCAAAAACACAGATCGAGACGTAAATACATTGTAGGCTACAGTGCTAGTGTAGGTTTGTGAGACCACAAAGCAAAAAACACAGATCGTGACGTAAATAGACATGGTTTGCGAGACTGCAAAGCAAAAAACACATCGCGATGTAAATACAATGTAGGCTACATTGTAGGTTTGGGAGACTGCATTGAAGCAAAAACACAGATCGTGATGTAAGTAGGCTATATTGTAGGTTTGTGAGACCGCAAAGCAAAAACACAGATCGTGAGGCTATCAGAAAAGATGGTTACAGTTAAGTTACAGTTTAATTGTCATTGAGTCATTAAATCAAGCTAAGCTTGAGGTTATAAAATCCAATTGAATTAAACTATAGAAAACAAAGTAAGGAATGGTAACAAGTCAGTTAATTACTTTTAAGATCTTAACTAGGTTAATTAAAGAACTGAATTTCAAAGGGGCCTACAGTTAATTGTTAATTGAACCACAGTAGTATGGGTACCCTGTAAAAGCTGCACTTTTGTAATTGTAACGTTTGTTAATTTTTAGTACATGTGTTCTTCTGTCTAGTTACTTTGTCTTGGTGTTTATCGTTTTTTGTTCAAGAAGGTTGTGAAGAAGTAGAGGAGGTGTGTAAATCGCAACGATACTAGACTACCGGTACACGTACAAATGTATACCTGGTCAAGTACTATCAATACACACATACAGTAACTATAATGGTTGTACTTTACATATGTAGATCTGACATTCAATTGCCTCATTGGTTCCAGCAGGAGACATATGCAAATATGGAGTATACAGTATATATTTATCGAGGTGGTGGGAGAGGGGATAATGGTGGGAGAGGGGATAATATGTAAATGTACTAAGGAGTGTACATATTTATGGTTATGGAGGGTATGAAGTGGGGGGGGGGGGGGGGGATGACTGCATTACAGTATACGTACATGTACAGTGTCCTGTATGCTGGTGTAGTGGTGGAGGGGGAAATAAATATGTATGTTTACTGGAGGTGATGTATGGGATATACAATGTATATACATTAATGTATGTGTGTGTGTGTGTCGGGGGGGGGGGGGGGGGGGGGGTGAAATATACAGTGTTATGTACATTGGTTGGAGGCGTCTGTAATATTTGTGTACCAGAAGTACACCTATCAATACATATATCATCTCAACTTGTCTGTTTGTCTATTTATATCACTCTATTGAAACTGTGTTTTAGAATCAATGAACAGAGATAAGGTTTCCTAGCAGATTGAAATGACTTATACCTTGAATCTCTGCCATTACCTAATAGTTGGTATATGTTTAATTTATAAGTAATCACTAACTATGCTTAGGCCAAAAGAAAAATAAGAATTGTTTCTGGTAAGGACAGTTTGTCTAAAATAGTTTTTTTTTTTTTTTTTTTTTTTTTTTTTTAATTCTCAACAAACCTGTCACCCAGTCTACTATTTATGACAGTTACTGTTCTTTTTCTTTTGTAATTTAGAGCAAGTGTGTATGTGGGGTAGATGTTATTTGCTTGTTCATGATTGGCTCTGAAGTTGCCTTCACTAAAGTAGGGAGCGTTATTTTTGTGTTTCCCCATGCATCTGCAGACTTTTTTTTATTTTCAGGGAAATTGATCCCAGAGGTGCTAATGTTATCAGGTCATTTTGAATTGCAAGGCTTCTGTTGAAATGGTGTAGGTTTTCATTAAGTTGTATGTGTCTGTTCCGATCAATTTCAGTTAGTAAGAAGTCATACATGTATTCTCCTTAATTGTGTATCTAGACTTGATAACACCTACATGGGTAATGAAAAAATCTTGTAGTATTGCCCCAGACATCAATGTGTCACACTTGCCTTGGAGCAGTATGCATACCTATTAACTAAAGAATACTGGCTGTCTGTCTATCTGAATGTAATGCGAGTTGCTGAGTGTGTGTCTCTGTGTGTGTGTGTGTGTGTGTGTGTGTGTGTGTGTGTGTGTGTGTGTGTGTGTGTGTGTGTGTGTGTGTGTGTGTGTGCGTGCGTGTGCGTGCGCGTGCGTGCGTGCGTGCGTGCATGTTCACAAGGTTCATTTTGATTGGTTAGAAAACGAACATAACAAGCACATTTGTAGGCTGTATTGTAAATCTGTAATGAGTGATAAAGTATGTATGTGTGTTTTCCAATCAGTGGGAACCTTGCAATCACTTCACATCACCCCTTATCTTATAATAATTCAAATACTTAGCAATAGATTCCATTGAAACTCTCACCGGTTGAGTTTCTGCTAGTGACTAATTTTAAAGAAGTCCTGCTGACAGGAAATTGCATTAGACATTGACTATTGAAATTTTTAGATTAAAATACCTCATTAAATAGAACAACATGGTAAGTTTGATTAACTACTCGGGAAGAATAGTGTTTGAAATTGTTTTGTGTTGGTGATAGATCACCTCATTACAATTTGTAGAAGTCTTTTATAATAAAAAAAAAATGGTATTTAGATTCTGTATCAATTAATGTGATTCATTTTCAATCTATTCAGCTTTGTATGTACATTAGTCAAAATTTAAGTATTTCATCCTAGAATTTTTTCACTGGAGGGTGCAGAGACTGTGGTCCGTTTGCGGCGCTAGCAATATTCCGTTTAATCTGCTGTACCACGCTTGTGACGAGATTTGCAAAAAGTAGAAATACAAAATTTAAAAATCTTGAGGCATAATTGCCCCTCAGGTTGTTCATTAGCAGCTGGGTGTCATGTAAGATCATTCAAATGAAATAATTATGAACAGATGAACATGAGTACTTTTTTTTTGAACATGAGTAGTTTACATGTACATATGTCAGCTTCGCGTGTTCATTTACATAATGACTTCATTTGAATATGTGATATACATGTAAAGCTATTGACCTGATTAGGTAATCATGAGTTGAGGTTTTCAAATTGTATCGTCAGCTTTTTACAATTCTAGCTCCAAATGTTGTATTAGATATTAAACAGAATACCACTAGCGTCATGAACAGACTACAGGGAGTGGTAGTACCATTTGTAGTTACCAGTTCGAGATCAGAATACTACTAACATCATAAAAAGGCTACAGGGACTGGTGGTACCATTTGTAGTTACAAGTTTGAGATGAGAAGAAGAGAGTATCTTGGACTTTGTAGCCGTGTAGATATCGTTTGTTACATTTGTACATATGTAAAATGAGATGGGGTTCAAGTGTGATGTTCCCTTTGTCATGATATTTCTTGGAAATAACATGGATACTTGAACGGCCTTGCTACAGAATACTGCATGTCTATATATAATGCACCACTATTAAATGTATTTATTTTGGTACCCTATAAATGTAGTGTTAAATAAAAGTGAAATACGATGAATCGATAGGACAGTAAAATACTTGAAACAATAAATTAGGAACAAATGCGGCATTTTGATCCCTTTACTATGGACCTTGATTTAATTGATTTAAATCAATGTCCGTAGTAGATGAATTGAAATGTCGCATTTGTTTCTAATTTATTGTTATGAATGACGGTAATTAAGTACAAAAGTTATGAATTGAATTTTAAAACCTTTTTTGATTTACATGTACAAGTACACTTGTATTATTTCTATGAATGTAATTTAAAATAAAGGAGAAATGCAATGACAATAGAAAAGTTACTGAAAATAATAACAAATATTTCTCCTAAATTTCATCTTAAGATTTTAGTGAAAATTAGTTAGAATTTCCAATTGATTCATAAACGACTATCACTGGTATTAATAAATGTGAAATATGACGAAAAATACGTGAAATAAATAAAATTGTCCGGGGTGTGGGTTCTGAATGTTCTTCCTTGGTTAGAGGTTGCCATTTTCTGACAAACTGTGACAATCATTGCAATATTGGACCGGTTCTGAGATTAAAAGTTCGTGACCATTCACACAATTTACAGTTGGAATTCTGAACTTTTATGGCATTTATTTATGAATAGGTATTATAAAAAATGTAGCCAAAAATAAAAGTGAAATATGATGAAAAGTTAGTTACTGAAAAAATTTCCGAGAAATTTGATGATCTGCAGTAATTTGTATTTGTTATTAAATTCCCTAATTTTTATTACATTTACATGTATCTACAAACAAGTAGAATTTGTATTTGGTATATAATGAAAGTTATAGAATATATAGAAACGTGTCGAAGATTTATGTTTGGGAAGTTCTTGGTTGGCAAGGGGGAGGGTTACCATTTTCTGACAAATTGACAACATTAACCCTTTCAGGACTAGAAACTTTCCCGCCAAAATTTTTTAAACAAAAATTCTTGTTTCTCTGTAATTTTTGGAAAAAGATCAACTTTATTTTAGATCAGAATTCAAGAAATATTACTTCCCAATGAAGTAATATTCTTAAATTTTAGAAAATGTTCTTACAATCAAGTTTCTATTTATTCCAATGTCGTCTCTAGGAATGAAAGGGTTAAACAAGTTGCAGGTGTGAATGGCTGTGAGATTAGACTGTGGGGACAGCTCACAAGTAATCTGACAAGATAATTCACAACTTAAGTTGTTTAAGGTTTATGCAACTAAGATAACAAGAGAGTTCTGGGTAAGACTTCAATAGGTTTATTTCCATTATTTACTGCCTTGCCTTGAGGTTGTTGATCACATAATCAATAGTCGATGTACAGGTGCAATTAAAGAAGCCAGGGTTTTCTTTGTTGTGAACCACAACATCTGGATTGGGATATTTTGTAGCATAATAAAAAGACGAAATGCGAAGGACAAAGAGATTGCATTATTTTCATTTTGTGCGTTTCGGTAATCGTTTGCTCCAAGTGTGTGAAGATATTGATGAGTAGAACGGTGTCACTGTTGTTGAATGGTAGCCAAAGTTTGATTTAATCAGTGTATTATGTTCAGTGCCAGAAGACTGAATGACTTCGCTCATTCACAACAGAAGAACGGGAGAATTGAAGAGCTCTTGAGTCCATTGTAGGAAAGTACACAAAATGTGTTTGTAAATGTATTTGTAAATATCTTTCAAGTACTACTGTCCATCATGCTACAACTCCATTGTCACTTCATTAGTTTAAAGCTACATTGGCTAGAACTTATTAAAGCTACATACTACATTGTAGTTGCAACCAGAATCTTCGTTGAAACTTTTTCAATAAATATAATTAAGTTACTCATAATAGTGTATGTCCTGACCAGTATTTAATCACCTGTGAGTGAACATACATTTTTGTATTTGTGTAGGTGAACACACAATATGAGTTGAAACAAATAGTTATTTGGTTTACAAAAAATCTTACTAACACAATGACAGTGGTAAATTTTATTGTCAGGCTCAACAAAAATCTCATTCAACTTGCTAAATCATAATGTCTGGCTTGACAATATTGAAGTACGATATAGTTACATTTATATATGCCTGAAAAAAGTATACAAAGAAAAGTTACAGTATTTTTGCTTTAGTGATGATTGAGTGTTACTGTTAAGATAAAAGTAGATCACCTATTTAGAAAATTTAGCAATGTGGGCAAGAGGCATGTTCAAAATTGCCCCCTCCCTCTCCCCTTCTCCCATGTTGGTCAACTTGACATTCATGTTAACCTAGTCATACTGATTACCATTGATACCCATCGGTATGTTCACATCATCACAGTCAAGATTTTGTCAATCCAGTAGAATGAAAAGAAGCAAGATTTGTGTTGATCTACATGTAGGTAACATGTACAAATGTAGCAATGTTTGTAAGATACATTTTTGTATTTGTCCAAGCCATATGATAAAATGTAGCAGTGTTAGCAAGATATTTGTCCAAGCCATATGATAAAATGTAGCAATGTTAGCAAGATATTTGTCCAAGCCATATGATAAAATGTAGCAATGTTAGCAAGATATTTGTCCAAGCCATATGATAAAATGTAGCAATGTTAGCAAGATATTTGTCTAAGCCAGAGGATAAAATGTAGCAATGTTAGCAAGATTTTTGTCAAGCTAAGTGATAAAATGTAGTAAGATTTGTGTTGAACGAAACATGTTTCAAGTCACATGGATTTTAGTTTGTAAGATTATTCATGCACATGTGGCTTTTTTCATTCTGTTGATTAGTGATAATCGATATCATTGGTAGCATTCCAAATAGGATAATCAATAAGATGGTGGGGTAAGATGGTGAATTGATATCTTGGTTCAAGGCTATTTTAACAAAGTTGTAACAGCTGATCTGAATTAAAGTTACTCTTTTTGGATTAAAGTTGATGTTTGGGATTTTCACAAAGGGATTTGTGTCAAAGTTACTCTGGTGGGAAATGAAGTTAGTCTGTTCAAATCTCTGCATTTCACTTCTCCAGTAAGGATGGCTTTAATTAAAGTGGCCATATGGATTATGGATGTAAGTGAAACAGCAGATCTCAGTGATATAAGTGGAAAGACTGAGATTACATAAAGTCAACCAGTTCAAATCTTTGCTCAAAGTTCAGTGATCCTTTAGCAATGGTAGGAGCACTATTCAACTTAGACTGTTGTTCAGCCCTTTCAGCTCAGTGATTCTTATATGGTCAAGGGGAATGACGGCAATGGTGGTAATGGTGGTGAACATATTCAAATCTATCTAGTTCAATGAATGATACAGTTGGGATGGCCTAAGAGTTAAGGAATATTGAGATGAATTAATGAATAATGAGAAATGTGATTGTGAACAGTTATGTGTATACACACTTACTGTTACCGTACAATGTAGTATACATGTAATCTAAAACTATTATTAGTATATAAAGTCAATTTGTTCAAATATTTGTAGTTAAGTGGTCTTTTAGGGATGGTTTAGCTAATGTGAACTATATTCCAGGCCAATATTCCAGAAGTGACATTTTACTATCCAATCTCTTAATTTTGTGATGTAGTAATAATCTTTACGGCCTGGATATTGGTTTTGCAGACTGTACGGTGGAAGGTCTGAGGACCCGTAAGCCGTACTACTGAGGTGAAATAACACCATATCTGGGCTGTCAGTTTTTTTTATCATATATCCGATGTAGTGGTATGGAAACATCATTTGAATCACACAATCACATATTAGCAATGAAATGTTATTTTATTTGCAAAAACGTAAGATAGTGAAGAAATTAACAAAGCCAAATTGCTTCGTGAACGTTAAACATATATCAATGAGCATGCCACTTGCCATATTTGGGCAAAGTGTGCCAGGCTGTGATATGAAAAATTATTGTCTGGCTTTTCAATGGTTTATTTATTTACATGTTGTATTGCCCGGTTAATTTTTTTAAAAATTATTGCCCAGTTTCAATGCACATGCTCACCATTGAGTTGCATTGGAATCGATACTGCTGATATTTAGTATATGGTTTGAGGGATTTTTTGATATCTCTTTCTTCGAATCATTCTATTGGAAAATACTGACAGTGCAGCATTATTAGTTGCATGTGCCAACATATGTTTTGACGATGCCTTGTGGCACTTCTACATGTAATTCATGAAGTACAAAAAAAAAAGAAAAAGGAAATGTGCGGCTTATTTTATGAACGTCTGTATCGCTAACAGTCAAAGTGACAATATAGGGATATTGTCTGAGGGTGTAATTATTCCGGTATAGTTACTGTAAGGTACGCATACATTACTCTAACCTTGAGTACTGGGATTCTTGTGTGTGTGTGCATCAAACCCCCTGAGGACGTCATCTTGTGAATAGACAGGGTCTGGTAATTAAGTTGTATACATGTCAAGCGTAAATATCCTGTACAAAATGTGTCCAGACAAGCGCTATCTGTAGTATTTCAGTAATTTTCAGTTTTCCTCAGGCCTTTGCTATACTAAACCAAGTAAATGAAGTTTATTAATTAAATCGTCCATGGTTGTCAATTTGGATGGGTTGAAATGAACACACTCGTCAAGGTTCGCTGGTTTTATGGCTGCATCAATAAGGATGTCATTACGGCGCAATCATTTGTCCAAAAGCAAGAACTACAAATTCTTACAGATACAATACTAGCATACATGTATCAAACACGCTTTGAAAAGAACAGCTCTTTTTCTCTCAGCGTATAAATCGTGTAGACACTTGGGAACTTGCTTAATGGCTTCTCGGTTTTTTGTATCTTTGTCTTTTTACTGGCACTTTGAGTGTGTGTGTAATTAATGGAAGGTGTAGAAGTGTAGAATGTTTTTTTTTCCACAAACATAGGCTATTGTTGGGATTTAATGCACATGTTATGGCTGGTTCCTGTGGGGGTATACACAAAGTTTGGTAGGTGTTTGTTAAACTGTTTCTTCTGTTTCTGTACAGAGTAGGAGCACATAACCCAGATGACTTGTTAAGCTCATTGTTCTTTATTTGATACAGTTCTTTGGGGAATGTTTCACGTCAAATCAGGCCTCTTGGGGACTTTGTATCCCTGGTGAATGTTAATGTGGGATATGTACTTCTCTAAACAAAGTGATTCAGCAACCGCAACATGTTACAAACATGTAAAGTAGAATTTGGTGCTAGTCTGAGAGTAAAGTGAATTCCGTAATTGCAACATGAACATGTATAAAGGAGAACTTACAGCAAGTGAGAGACATCCCTGTAAGATAAACCCCCAACTTCTTAATGGCACAACTTTGAAACCACAGGCCTTTTTACGGCACATCCAGCACATACCACAAGAATTTATGGCTTAATAGCAGAAATATGTGCTCAGGTTTGAGAGAATGTAAGGCCAAAAAAAGAGAGAGTTGTTTCTGGTCAGCGTGCACATCATTTAAATACCCCAGCATCGGTCTCTTTTTTGTGTTTGTCCATCCCATGCAGATCCATGGAGAAACACAAAAATAACCCTCCGTCATGAACAAGCAAATGACATCTGCCCCACATACACACTTGCTCTACACACTTGCTCTAAAATACTAAATAAACAAAAAGTACCTACCATAGATAGTAGATTTTAATAGTGACATGTTCGTTTAGAATTAAAAAAAGAAAATAAGATAAAAGCGTGTCGTCGCACCATTTTAGACAAACTGTCCTGACCAGAAACAATTTCTTTTTCTTGGCCAAGTGGCAGAACTAAGTTGCATTTTTGTTTTGTCAGCAGAAACATACGTATACATGTGTATATGTACGCTCAGGCTGGTCTGGGATTGAAAAAGAGTCAGTCATCACAACAAGTTTGTAAAAGCTATACATACATATACCAGTACATGTACATTGTTTATAGTGTAACTTGATAGTAGAACTTGGAAGTGAAGCGTGAGATTCAGCCTAAGATTGAAATATCAGCTTGCTACATTTGTGAAACCTGGATGGACATTGTAGTTTGAGATTCTGTATTTAGAACATATTACTTTCATGTATAACTTGTAAGTAGACTACATGTATAGACCTACATGTAGCATGATCGAGATATCGTAGTATTTAAACTACAATGTACTGTCATCTTTATGGCAGCACTAACTTGTATTTTCGTTTTGTCAGCTGAAAAGTACGGTCAGGGTTGTGAGAATTGACTTGTGAGACATTGAAGTCAGATACATATAACTTTAATGTGTTTATTTACTGAGACAGTGAGAATGATACAAAGTTAGATAACTTCAACGTGTTTATTTACATAGTACTATTTTGGCATAGTATGTTTACAGCACTGACTGAGACTCTGATAACTATTTATTTATTTATTTATTTATTTATTTATTTATCATGTATTTATGTATCAGTACTGATGGGGATGCATCAGGTTTCTCAGCTTCAATTATTATTTTCTGTGGAGAAGTCTGAAAATAACAAAAGTCAGGAGAAAGTGTTAACATCTGTAAAGTTTTCATCCTGCCTATGGCACTTATCTGTGACTCCGATAGCTCTTGTAACTCTTAGCTTGTTATAGAATCCTATTTGAAATCAATGTTGCCGTTTGAATGTATACATTTGTACCTTCAAGCTGATTGGTCAGTGTTGGAGTGCGTTTTTGTTACAACCCATCGGTGAAACTACCCAATTCATAAACTATTAAATTTTACTTGACCACTTCATCAAATGGGTAATTTCACAGATTGGGTGTAACATACATTTATACATTGTACATGTATGGTAGGTGTTCAATTATTCAAATGAAGTCATTGTGTAAATGAACATATCAAACTACGATGAATACAGTGTGTAGCACAAGAAGTTTGACTGATTATTTATACATACGTGGAATTATGTAAACGTGCAGGTATTCTGATTACGGCTGTCATTGGGATGTCTCTAAATTAATCGGTTTGAATAGATATTATAACAAGCTTAGCGTTGTGAAAGCTGTTGGTGTCACAGATCAGTAAGCTTAGAATTGTGACTCTGTGAGAGCTGTTGGTGCTAGACAGATTTGAAAAGTTTGCATTAATTCCTGACAGTATTGTGTTGAAAAATCCCTAAGTAAGGCATTGACGTCATTACTCTGTGTGTCCATTCAATAGTTTGTTAGATTAAAAAGAGCACTTGGAAATAATCCTTTAAACTTGTTAGAAACAGTGATTGAACCTAAGGTTTGATCTACTTGTGATTGTTAGTGATATCTTGTTGGTAAATATTTGATGAATGTGATCAATTTTATACCCATACATGTAGGTAGTCCTGCTTCCAGACGTAATAAGGCAGAACTCGATTCTGGCAATGTCTCTCTCTCATTTCTAGTCCTGCTTGCAGACGGAGTAAGTCGGGACTCGATTCTGAAAATGTTCCTCTCATTTCCAGTCTTGCTTACAGACGGAGTAAGTCAGGACTCGATTCTGACAATGTCCCTCTCATTTCTAGTCTTGCTTGCAGACGTAATAAGTCAGGACTCGATTCTGACAATGTCCCTCTCATTTCTAGTCTTGCTTGCAGACGTAATAAGTCAGGACTCGATTCTGACAATGTCCCTTTGCTTTCTACTCTTGGTTGTAGAAAGAGTAAGTGGAGACTCGATTCTGACAATGTCCTTCTCCTTCTCTGTTGAGGGACAATACCAGAATCAAGTCCTGTAGACCGTTTGCAAGAAGGACTAACACCCTGAAGCAGTGTGTGCCCTTACAATTACGGTGTGTCAAAATGCCCCCAATGGTTTTCTTGTGAGTCACCACACAGGGAGAAATAGGGGAGCACCAACTTTTGGTGCATCATGAGAAATTACTATACACTGAACTTACATGTAAGTAAGCGGGTATAAAGTGGCTAGAGGACAAACTACCCATGACTGTTACACTACTATCAGTATTAATTTTGTAGATGATGTCATACATGGTGTAATAAACAGACATGCATATTAAACATGCAATACATTGTAGCTGTGTCTGGAACATTTTTGAAAGTTTTTTTTTTTATAGTGACCCCTATAACCTACAGTAATTTCCTCTTGGTGTTGTTGGTAGGGTTGTTGGTGGCTGAATGGTTAAACCACTTGCCTGTGGGCGGGTTCATGCCCTAAATCAAACCTAGACTAGGGCGGGTTCGCGCCCTAGTTTAGGTTTGATTAATTTACCACACTGTAAGTAAAAAGTGTGTCTTTCAGTTTGAGGCTGCTGGGTTTTCCCCTGGGCTCTCCAGTTTCCTCCTGCATTAAGTCCGTGATGGTTGACCCTCTGTGGACCTTCTGGAAGACAAGTAGAAGTACTTAAAAATACTATTCAGTACACAGAAATATGACAGTTTATAAGAGTATGTTAGCAGGAATTATTGCTGTGGAAAAAGGTTTTGCACGTATTAAGCTAAATAACCCCATCACCACTAATCTAGTTCCTGATGGACTATTCCGTACCATGCTATCTTCATGAAGATAATGTAGTACGGAATACGGTCCGTCAGGAACTAGACTATGAAGATAATGTAGTATGGAATATGGTCCTTCAGGAACTAGTGTACACGTACATCACCACAAAAAATTTACCTTAAAGTTTACTTGTTATTGTTGTTTAAAATTGGAAGTTGATGAAAAGTAAACAAAAAAATTGCAGTTCATGAACATGTTATCTTCACTTATATACTTGTAACTCGTAAGTTAATGACATGTAAACAAATTGCTTTTTTATATTTAAGAAAACTGGAATGTCACTGCAACAAAACTCAATCTCTTGAAATTCAGAAAATCAGACTAGTTTTCTTCCTTGTTCACAGAACATTGTCAGGTCAAGTCATGCCTACATGTATACATTGGGTTTTGAGGTCAGAATTTGATACTGCAGGCTTTGCCTCCTCCAGAGGCAGTTTTAGAATATCACTCAATCCGATAAATTTGTCTCTTTAAATGAAAGCGAAACTGACAGTGCTGTCTGTGATTTGGGGGGAAACCATTAAACCATAAAATACCCCTGGGAGGAAAAACTTACCTACTTAGTTACAGAAATGTGGACTTGATTAGTACCTCCAACCTATCCTCAAGGCTCTGAGAATCATTTAAGATATTTTTGTCTGGCTCCGTTTTGCTGCAAGGCCATGCCATGGAAAAGAGCATAATACCCTAGGTCCATATTTATTTCTAATTAACAGGAGAGGTTGGCCACCAGGTTAGTAGTCCAGAGACTTGTCTTGGTGTTACTTTCTCAAGAAGCTCTCCTCAAGTTACATGGTACAGTCCGTATGATTAAAACTGAACTATGGATTGCAATTTCCTATGTGAAGGATTGGACACAATTTGTGTTTTTGCATATTTACTAGTTATGGCTTACCTTCCATGTCTATGGTGCTGATCTGTGACTCTGATGTCTCTGGTAACTTTCAGGTTGTTGTTGAATCCTATAAGGTGGATATTGTGATTTTAAAATATTGCCATTAGCCAATTGGTCATAGTGGGGAGTGATTACATTTGTACATAGGTCAAACTGTTTGATTATGCAAATGATGTCATTATGTAAATGAACACACATAAGTGATGAACACAAAGAATGTAGTGTGATAATTTATATGAATTAATATGGGTATTCTGGTAAAGGCTTTTGGGAGTGAGGCTAACTTAATCAGTTGACTGGCTACTATAACGAGGTGAGAATTATGAGGGCTACATTATGTATCAGAGTCACGGCTCAGCACTGTTGACAGGCAGGTTTTGGCGTTGTTTGAAGAGTTTCTCCTTGAGATAGTAACACCAAGACAAGTCTCTGAGTGAAAGAAAAGTGTAGATTCTAATTGAACTGTAGCATAAAAATGTAGAACACATTGAATAATGCAATTTTATTTGAGTTGTTGAAAAATGACGATGCAATTATTTGTAAATTACTAATTTGCATTTAGTGAGTTTTTTTCATTGAATTAAAAATAAGTAAAAAATGTAGGAGACTTTGAAGAGTTGTATTTCATTTGATTTGTTGTTGACAAAGACTTCAAGTTTTTGTTTGTATCTGAGTTGACATTTTCAAGAAACCTAGCCCTGAACTCAATAAAGTCGTAGAGTTCAGGGGTGAACAAATCATTTTGTGAACTGGTGGTCCCCGGACCAGTGCCTTAAAAAATCCGGTGGTCCTGCTGAAAAAATTAGTGGTACAAGGTAAAATTTGTGCAGGTCCGCCCAAAAAAATCGCTAGTCCCGAACCCAGGACCAGTGGATTTGTTCACCCCTGGAGTTGACATTTTCAAGGAATCTGTAGCTTTGAAATAAACAAAACTAAAAATTCTGACAATTTCAAGGAAACAAGATTTGAAATGAACAGAAGTGTAAAAATCAGGAAGATTTGGAAGAGGGTCAATGAACTTGTCGCAATGCAAGTGGTATGACATGATGTAGAGAATGTAAACAAAAATGTTTGCTACATGTACACATCACTGTGTTTATACTGAAGTGGTTTGTATTGACTGTAGCATTATGTTCTTGTAATTATATACAACAGCCAGAGCTCTTGTCCACATTCGGTAGATTCCTGTCGCCTGAAATGTTTATTCATGCTAGGGGGTCATATTGTTGAATTGTGGGTAAAAATTTGACAACTGATGCTGTCTTATATATATAGTGTTAGGTGGTCCTGTTGTAGAATTGTGGGTAACACGACAACTGCTGACACCTGATTTAATACTCCCTATTAATTTGTGTAGTGTTCGTACAGAATTGTGGATAAAAACAGTGGACAACTGCTGACACTTGATGTGACAATTGCATAGCGCTAGGGGGTCATTTAGAAAAGTTTGGAATTATGGGTAAAAAGTTGACAACTTCTGGTGCAATTATATTTTCTGAGATTTTGATTTTCTGATTAAAACTCTAAATTTTGTGAAATCTATCCACTTTCTTTCATTTGTAGAAATTCTACTGTTCACTGTCAGCCTAAATTGTCTTTCCTTTTCCAACTGTCATCAGTATCACCTTGTTAAAGGGGAATGCAACCCTAGGAAATAAAGCCATTTTCATAAATTTTGGGTTCTGAAGAGTTTTCATAATTTAACATCACATGAATTTCACACAATTAATTAACAAGAAATGCAAACTTGTTTCCATACTCATCGACCTCGCAGTGGTCGAGCGTTTATTTCCCCGGAGTTGTGTTCCCCTTTAACTGACAGCCTCACATGCTACATTTTGACACCATAGTGAGTATGGCATGGACTTTAACTCACACCATAGGTGTGAGAGTTTATCTTGTTGTTTTAACTTTTATACAAAGGTCGTGTGAACTCTTACAAAAAAAAACCTCTATCATTCTTCTCATATGTTAGTGTATATTATGTAAACGGAATGAACCTTCCTTTGAAAGTAAATCTTTAATGCCATTGTTGTTGAAATGACGGACATAATAGTATTTTTATAATGTTTTGACTGAAACTATAAAGGAACTCAAAGTGGTGATACACCCTATAGAAATTGTTCATTAGTTCCTTTGTTGCTCTCTTTTGTTCTCGGTGTGCTAGGCCATTAACCGTTTAAAAAGAGTTGAAAGTATATCCCAAATGATCATTGTGAAGCCTTTCACTTGTTAACGTTAACTTGACACCTGTGTTATCAATAGGTTGCTCATGGTTGCTCCATGGATGTATACATCCATGGTTGCTCTAATTTGACACATGTGTTATCAGTAGGTTGGAAGGCACCATTCACGAAATAGAGTAGGGTCTATGAAGGCACTGTGCTTTACTCAGGGATTGCTACATCTTTCTGAAAGTTATACAGAAACAAATTCAAATCTCAGACTGACAATATGTGTTTTAAAAACTTTTACTATGGTTTGAAAATCTTAAGTTTGAAATTTTGTCTTTGTAACTATCATAGTATCAGTAGAAAGCTGTTGTTTGCAATGTGTGTTTTATCACAGTCCGTCTATCATGTAGCTTAAATCTGACAATGTGTGTTTTATCACAGTCCGTCTATCATGTGGCTTAAATCTGACAATGTGTGTTTTATCACAGTCCCTCTATCAAGTGGCTTAGATCTGGCAATGTGTATTTTATCACAGTCCCTCTATCAAGTGGCTTAGATCTGACAATGTGTATTTTATCACAGTCCCTCTATCAAGTGGCTTAGATCTGGCAATGTGTGTTTTATCACAGTCCCTCTATCAAGTGGCTTAGATCTGGCAATGTGTGTTTTATCGCAGTCCTCTGTATTCCTTTAACATCATTCAGGTGTTGACTGACAGGTTACAATAAGGTTGCAGTGAAACTTAATTAAAGTCCCACAAGCTGAGTTTATATGTATTTGGCTGTAGTTTTTGCTGTATATTAAAACATACACAGTATTCTACTTGCTGATTCATACTTAACTTTCACTTGCAAATGACTGAACTCAAACCTGGTATTAAGATATAACTCATAGAGTCAAAAGCAGTCAGATGATGTGATTTATCATACATATATTATATGTATAAAAAATGTTCAGGAAATCCCTACTGTAGTATGCAATGGACTGTTCAGAAGACAATCACAATGTTATAGAAGACATGTACTGACATTAACATTATACTGGAATGTAGGTTTATGTAAATATTGTCACTTGAGTAAAAAGCTTATAAACTCTGCCAGCTTCTTAGCTGTTGAATATTTTTGAACTTCCTTTTATATCGTATATATTGAACTGTTTACGAAATGAGTTTTTTAGACATACACCTGCCTATATCCCTTAGGGCTGGTGAAATCAGTTTTGAAAAAATTTTGGGGTTTCAGTATGGCAGAATCCAACATATATCATACATTGATTAACGGAATCCCTACAGTGTGGTGTAATAGGAAGAGATTCACTCTGTTAGGTTTTAATTAAATCTTGTAGGGTATACCTAACATATGAAATTGATACAATAAAATTGCTGGGTTGTGTGTATGTATAGACTTTAAACAAGGCATCTCCAGGTATGAAAAATTATCTGTCGGAAATCACTTAGAAATGTGATCACGCTCTCCTGGTGAGAAGACCCCTTATGTTATTTGTCTTTCTTCCTAGTTCCTTTTCAATGGCCCTTTAAGTCACCTGTAATTCTCTCGGCTGCTCACTTGGAAACTTCATGAAATGTTTTTGATAGTAAGTTGCTTGATATTCTCTCAGTTGCAGATCGGGTCAGTTTTATGAATTCTCTAGTTTTGTCCGTACGGATGGAATTGAGGGTTTAAATGTGTAGACGTTTTCTCTGACATTTTAATAAAATACCAACAGATATAATTTGTGTGTGAACGAAACAATTGTGAAAGTGAGGGGGACGGGCTCTGTTGGGAGGGGCTGTGTTAATGGGAGGAAGGTAGGGGGGAGTAGGAGGATTTAATTAGTATGTATAGATAGTATGTGTGAGTCTATGTGCCATGCTATTGATATGAATGTATTCATACATGTAAGTGTACATGCATGTGCTTTAATATGTACATGTATGTGTTGTTTTTCCGTACAGTGTGTGTGTGTGTGTGTGTGTGTGTGTGTGACTAGAGTCCATCACAAAGATAAAATTCTATAAAAGGTTTCAGTATTAGAATGAAAGGAGAGGATTCTGAAAAGAAAAATGTACTGGTAGTCAAAAATATACTCTATGAAGTGTGCAATGCAGATGGAAAAAATAGTAATGGGGAGATATGATGTGTGTGACTTGTACAAATTTGGAAATAATTGAGTGTGACAGAAATGAGGATATTGGAAACATAGAGAGAGATTGTAGGAATGATAATAAGGTGTATTTTGCAGGCTTTGTCACGTTTCAGGTCAGATTAGCATGATTGGTTCAGACTTTAGCAGGGTTTGTTACCAAACACTCTAGATATGACAAGAAAAATGAAGCTAATAAAAACGAACATTTCATAATTATGGAAAACAAACCGGAGTAGGAGCACGCTTATTGATAGATATATTATTACAACATTAATTAGAAGTTAGAGTTTTAGTTACAAAAACCGCTATTTTGTTGCATTTTCTTAGCCTTCAAGTAGTACTACAGGCTGAGGTACATGTAGCAGGTGAGTGGTCAACCTGGCAAGCGCTCACTCCCCACAGCCTGCAAACCCACTAATCCAAATGTAGTACTGTTTATGGATATTGGGCATTGAAGCTGATTGGTTGATTAAGTCACATGCTGTATATATTATGTTGATTAAGTCACATGATGTTTACATTATGTTGATTTTGTCAAGTTACCTCAATGTGACCTACTTGTACATTGTACATGTAATTGGTTGTATAGTGACATATCACCTTTTTATACTTACGATATGCTAATTTTGTTCTAATTAGAAAATGAGGCCTGGCCAATAATACTTACCAAATTACTGAGTTCACAGGCTCTGTGGAGAGATCTGCTTGCTAAGTGCAAACCTTTATAAAGGCCATTTTTTCCAAGTCATCAGAAATGTCACAGTACTATGACTTGATGAAACTATTAATATATCTTAGAGACATCAACACATCACAACAAGAGTTTTAGTTTGTGTCTATCTAAAGTTAACAGAAACCTGAGTTTCCGCTGTCCTATGTTTAAAAAACTTGAATACAAGTGATATGTCACCTAACGTATGTGGTAATTGTAGTGTAAATAAGTCAATGGAGTCAGACAGGACAAACTAGACATTTTATTGCCAGTGACAAACTTACCCTGATTTAAGTTGCGGACCTTAAACAGAATTAGGTGTAATCTAGTTTTATAGAGGACATGTCTAGTGTTATGGTCTTGTAATCAATGTTTACACTGAGATAGTTACAATCACTTAGTCCAAATTTTGATTTTCACAAAATACACTGACTGACTTGCTTTTAACATCTACTTTCATGATACTACTGGTATGTAATTTAATCTAGCAAGCTTTTAACTACTTCACGATCTAATAGTTTCCCTGCCTAAAATATTCAAACAAAAATTTGACAAAAATAGTTTCCCGTCTAAATATTTGAACAAAAATTTGACAAAAAATTCCACTTTTCAGTGAGTATTTGCAATATTTTAATTTGATTTTAGATTTGATCAATAAAACCACCCATATTTTATCTAGTCTTGTGAAATTTGTTATCATCTTGAGTTGTTATATATGAAAAAAATCTGGAAAAAAGTGATGTTCAGCTAGATCTGTTTTGGGTAAAATAGTCTGTATGGTGGTATGGATTAACAGGATTTGTATTATGTTCAACGTTATTGCGTTGTTGTTCAACATCAGTTGCTCTCTTTAAAATCAAATCTAATAGACCATGTCTGACACAACCTGTGCAGAAGTATGAAATCAGATACATTGTAGCAATCATACTGATTTACATGCACATTTTCAGCCAATCAAATACTTTTAATTTAATCATGGTTCTATACTTTATTTCTTATACTTGTCTCTGCCACTGAGGGCAGTATACATATGAAATGAATGGACCTATAATAATACTATGGCCATGCGGAAATCAAACCCACCCAGTCTTTTTAAAGGGGAGTTTGGCTCCCATAAATGAGAAAATTGCCTCGCAGAAGATATTTGCACATTAAAAAGGAGATTAAAAGGTGTCAATACATCTACACGCATGTACATGTTGGAAAGCTTATAGTTTGTAGAGAATTTTTGTTCCCGTATGGTTAAAAAGTCGGCATTAATTGGGAGATTATAATATTAGTTTTTTACTTTACTATAAAATGGGAATATGTCAACAGTAATGCTTATACATGTACTGTATCTATGGATTACTCACTATACATATAGGCACACATTCTTTCAGTTTTTCTTTGTACATGCACTGTAATGAGAGAGATATTAGGATTGAAATAAGAGAAGAGACATTAACAGTAAATCCAGGCCATATGTCAGTGTTGAGATCTTTGTAGATATACACAAAAGATAGAAAGATGTAGGTTGGAATGAAAGGTGGCAACAGAAAACAGGGTAGATATAGGTGGTTAGAGGTGGGAGTGAGGAGAGGAGGGGAAGGAAAGAGAGACACACAAACAGAAGGATAGAGAAGGAGTGGCAGGCAGAGAGGGAATGTAGAAAGAGGCAGGAAAAGAGAAAGAACAATGGGAGAGAGAGAGAGAGAGACAGGTGGAGAGAGAACAGATGGGCAGGCCAGAGCTACAGAGAGAGACTGGCAGGTAGAGAGAGACAGAAAGCAGAAAGGGATAGGCAGACAGGGACAAAGGGGAGGGAGAGGGAGGGAGGGAGGGAGAGAAAGAGAGAGAGAGAGAGTGGTGATATTACATAATATTATGTGTAGTTGAAATCGTAGCTATGACATGATCAACTATTATTGTAAGATATCTTACGTGATTTAAGGATATTAAAATTATGAATGTTGAAATGGCTTGATGATTTATTGTTAGCTTAAAGTTAGTAAAACCTTTCAACACCTTGACTTGTACATATCACAGTCTGGTTAATATGAATGTAGGGACAGGAGATAACGTACACTATCCAAACAGGGTAAAACATTTTATCCTCTTTGAACAATTTATTCAATCTACTAATCTAAGAATAATGTGACATTCCAATAAATATGACAGTGGCAACCGAGTTGTCATCAAACAAAGATAGACACAAACTAAATCTCTTGTTGTGATACACTGTAAACCTGCATATTTTCATGACTAGAAAATTTTGCGATTTTACAGTCTTCATGTAGTTCACAAAGATTAATTTTCACTAATAACCATACTGGTACATTGCATTATGCAGAAATATATATTTTCGCTACTACTTATTTTCGCGTTTTTGTTTTGTAGCGAAATTAGCGAAAATAAATCATACGCAAACATTTCCAGGTTTACAGTATTGATATAATAAGCAGTGAATGGACGTTGGTTTATACAGTGTGATGATACTACTCTGGCGCAATCTGAATCTTGGTTTTAACACTAAGATAGACACAAACTAAAACTATTGTTGCAACATATACATATAAGCTATTGAATGGACTTTGGTTGATACAGTGTAATCACACTACATATGGTGTGATGTAGTTTCTATCAAGGATAACATGTATTAAAAGTGGTGTGTGTTTAATTTTACCTTTTTGCAATATTTTGAAGTGACTGTACATGGAACTTTCAGACAGCTTGAATACCCTTGTAAATTTTGTAGTTATTATGAGAAAAAAGGATCCATTGGAAAAAGACATCTGTTGTTAGTGTATCTATTTCTCAAATTGTAAAGATGTCATTTCATAGTGAGCAAAATAATCAGTAAGTAATACCACGCTGCTATGTACACTAACATGCAACACATTTTGTATTTTAAAAGGTCATGCTAAGGTCACCACAGAACACCACTCCTGGAAATGACACACTTAAAGTTTGTGTTTTGGAGATTTTAGATCACACGCAGTATGCCAAGAAACTCATTAAATCTTGTTTATCATTCATTGTCCGGTGCAGTGGAGGTTAGAGATTGCCACCACAGGAAATAAAAACATTTTCAGAAACTTTTGGTTCTGGAAATTTTAATATCACACACATTACATGCTATAGCCATGAAACAATTTGAAACTTGTTCCGCATTCATTGTTCAATGGCTGTTAAGTATTCTTTAAGTGGAACGTCACTGTCGGAAGTAATGTCATTTTTGTAAACTTCAGGTTCCGCGGATCATCCTTTCATGTACGGTATTTGCATACATTTGGAATTCACATACATTAATATGTACAATGGCCAAGAAACATGAGTTGAAACTTGTTCCCCACTCATTGTTCAGTTGAGATTAGTTATATTCTTCAAAGGGAATGTCACTGTTATAATTACATTTCTGTAAACGTTGGTTTCTACAGTCATTTCATGTATACATGTGTTGAGATTTTCCTCATTCATTGTTTAGTGGGGTCCTTGCCATGGGCATGCATTGTCTCATTGGCATCAGTAGAACATATATATGTGTTTATGAGTTCAGAGTTTGTATTACTTTCAAATGAAATAATAAAGGAACTATAGTACGTTTCTATGGTAATTGTTAAAAAGTCAACATGGTTGTTGCTATAGTAATTTCTGATGGCTACTTTACAATGTACATGCACATGTAATTGTTTCTATGGTAATGATGTTTTTAGAAATTACAATATGGCTGTCAATGGTAATTACATTAAATGATGACCTGTAGTTGTTGCTATGGTAATTAAATGTAGTGTTGAAAAAAAGTACCTTTTGTGTTAACTTAATCTGGTATGATCAACAATATGAACAATTGCTAAAATATGTTTTTTGTGACAGTCAAGGTTTACTGAGGTGAATGGATATCATGTTATAGTGGTGCTGGTTTCCAAACATAAGTATAATACATGTACATGTAGTGTTTTCTACGTTAATGTTCAAAAAATTTGTCTGGAAGATTTATTTTTTAAACTGAGGATGTGATGTCCCAAAGTGTAACGTTAAGAAGTTTTAAATTAATTTAATTTCATGTGAATGGAAAACTACATGAAAACCAATATCTGAAATGGTGGTATGGTAACCATGACAACTGCACCTCATCCAGTTTTTGATTTTCATCAGTTTTGACGTTATTTCACTGAGTTGAATTACAGATTTGTGCGATAAGATTTAAAGGGAGTTTATTCAGGAAATTAACAAATACAATACAATGGAATAAAAGATAATTGAACGGATAGCGGTAAGGATTGTTATAAACATGTACAAATAAGTGAATCCTACACTGAGTTGAAAAATTTATAAATAAGTTTGAGTATATGACAGAACCCCATGACACGTGAGTGCAAATGTGGCATAATTGCAGTATTTGCACGAGTGCTTGTAAACTATTTTTCAGTCACTGTTATATGTAACTTTTTTGACACAATTCAATTTAAAACGAAACAATACAAAAATTGAAATCATAGAATGTGTATTGTGTTGGAATATTTGATTTATTGTCTGTGCTGTAGTAACCTCTTTCCCGCCAAATTTAAAAGGCAAAAAAATTAATAATTTTTTCCAGTTTTTTCATACATCTAATTTCCTGTTAGACCAAACTCAAAGTAATAATGTATTAGTCTTATAATATCTAAATGTAGCTCAGAAAAAGTGAGTATGGAATGAAAAATACCTAAAACTGCGAATCATATTTTGATGCTTGTCCTATATTTATGGTAATTAGAAAACATGTATGTCGGTTCACTTGTGATAGGATTATATACATATTTCCTGAGGCAAATTGACCCCCTGGCATTTGGTCACTAATACCGATATAAGCGGAAAATATATGGGTACGTTTTAATCTTATTAAAAGTATATCGACAGCAGTGTAGCTTATAACCTACATTTATATTGTGATTGTCACTACACACATGTGAAGCCGATAGAAATAACGTTAATACATCAACCGCAACACAGCTTCTAAACGTACACCTACAATGTGTAGCGAATCTCACTATATGCATTTGAAGCTGAAAGAAACTTTAGTGCATCAACAGCAGCCTTACTTCTACTTACTACCTGACCCTACCTAGTTTATCACTGCTGACCCTAAACTTTTTTTAAAAACGTATTTGAGAAGAAAAAAAATTAACTTGTGAAAATTGTGAAGTCTTGTGAGAAATATGGATGCGAAAATTGACATCAACTTAAAGACAATATAAAACTGTTCTTCCAATCTATAATGGCTGTACATCCAATGGGAAGAAACCAATAACACAGAGACTATATGGAAAACAATGGAAAACATAACTACCTGATCTAGACACACATAAAAAAAAAAAAAAAAAAAAAAAAATCAACCTACCCCACCTATTCTAAAATTGAGTGTGATCAGAATCTTGCAATTTTTGTTAGGCCTATAGAGAATTGTAGATGCATGTATTGTTAGTATTTTTCCCATGTTTATGAAAATATTACTAATCAAGGAGTCAGTTTTTAGTAGTACCATACTTTCCTTCTTACAACTAATTTTGTGGATTATTGACAGTTTATGCATATAATTTGCTGATGTTCTAATTTTACTTATTCATTTTTTTCCCATGTGTATGAAAACATCGAAATAGAAGTGTCAGATTTTAGTGTCACATTCTTTCTTAAGTTATGGATTATTTATAGACTGTCACAGATATTGAAAGGAATTCCTAAAACGAGCATAATCTCGACGTCATTGTGCTCAACCTGTAGCTTGTTTTCATTGTCCCTAGAGATCCATTGCACCTTTGTTCATATTCTGTAGATTACAGCAATGTAAGAAAATTACTGAACTGCGTACGAAAGTAATAATGGATTACTACGTTCTGTCTTTCTCTGTTCATCGGACAGATTAGTGTATTTTCACGATTGCGAGCCCTACCAATAACTCATTTACTACCTTGTGTTATTATTTCTATAGGTTTACTTTGCATGCACGATTCATGTCAATACTCCAAGGACTAGGCTCGACAAAATCTGTTTTATTAGCTCTAGGCTATGTTGAACACACAAAAGCGTATTAACGTCGTATAGCGGATTAAAATACTTGTATGTAGGGAGACAGATTTTTTTTTGTAAGGGCGTAGGTTTTAACACAAACAGAGTGATGTTTTCGAAGTGTGCTTCTAAAAGTTCCATATCGTACACTAGCTAATCATCACTAAAATTGTGTAAATATTTTCCTAAAAAAAACCTTCAAAAATTAAAACTAGATAATCCCAATAGCAGCGTATATAATATTCGTATGCTGGGAAACCCAATCTTTGTAAGTACATTTTAACACAGCCAGACTACTGCTTATTACTTTTATCATACTTTAAACTGAATATGGCACACCGTCTAATCGTTGGTAAAATCAGAAATAATTTAAAAAAACGTAAAAATGTGTCCAGTTCCAACAAATAATGCATAGAATTTGATTTAAAATATTTGTATGCTTGGAGACCCAATCTCTGTAAGTGTAGGTTTAAATACAACCAGATTAATGCTTTGAAAATGCTTCTAAATCTGAATATTATGCATCATCTATTTGTTGTCAGAATAGTAAAAATTTACTGGGGTACATGTACATCATCGAAAAAAAAAAAAATGTACATCGAAAAAAAAAAATGAAAATTGTATAGACCCAACATAATGCAACTCAAAAGGGTTCAAAACCTCTGACGTAGTTTTCACTTTGTTAACAGAACGTCATCGTGTATTCCTAGATCCTGCGGGAGACAGTACTTTAAAATCTTCATTACACTTTTATCAATTTTTTATTATTCTCTGAGTGCTCATCACAAAAGAATTCTATCTTTTTCAATCATAAAACAGCATTTTTATCTTCTATCTTCAAACTAAAATTACAGCTACATGTAAATTAAAAGTAAGAATTCTTGAGTAAGAGTTTTTGTTGCAGGCAGTAGTAGGATTGTAATATCTACCTGGTCCAAAGGGACAATTAAACAATGTCACACACGCTCATTGGGGGTGGAGGGGGGTAGAGGGGGTGTGGTGGGGGGGGGGGGTGTCTGCTGTCAATGTGATTGCTGAACTTCATTTTCGCACTTCTAACCAAGTTTCAACTAATTTTTTACTAATTTATGGCTCGTGTAGTGGCACAATGACTAGTTCGCACGCACGTCCTATATACTATGCAATTTTTTTTTTGGTGGTTTTACCCAAGGATGCATTGCGGCACAATGACTATACAGGCACGCTCTATGTACTACGCGCATTCCACATGCGAAGGGTGCTATCTACAATATCATTGTGAGGCAGCCGGTCACAAAAGAATCTACCCTGTGCGAGCTTATGGGCTTTGCCTAGTTATGATATTATAATCATCAATCATTCCTTTATACATATTACAAGATTTGAAACTTAAAAGACATATTCAGTCGTTCTTATTCAAATAAAATAGCACCTCGGTAACTTGAAACTTTAAAAGCTTAAGAAGCCTTACTGCACTTGACGTGTTCAGCCATTTTGTAATTTACTACAAGGGATTATGGGAAAGCCTCTGTTGATGACATCGCGATGTGGGAGTTGTCAGTGGCCGAGTGGTTAAACCACTTGCCTCTTACCACTGAGGTCGAGGTTCAAACCCCAGTCAGGGTTCAATTAAATTTACCACGCTGTAAGTAAGAAGAGTGTTGTTCAGTTTGACTACCGAACAACGCAGGTTTTCCCTGGGTACTCCGTTTCCTCCTGCATTAGCATTGAACCCCTGAGGGATGGCCCTCACTGGACTTCTTGGGAGACAAGTGTTTATATGCTTAAAGAATTATCCAGTATAAATAAAGACTATTATTATTATTATGTCCCAAATCTCGTTGTCATGGCAAATACAAAAGAGTGTGAAGAGAAAGAGATAAGGGTATATGTCTGACTATTCCTTTAATCATGGATCCTTTCACAAAATGCACCTCGGAAATAAACTATTGAAACTTTCTGTGTTATTTTTGTTAAAAAAAACCTCCAACCCATTCTCAAGATAAAAAAAATAAGGGTCACCATGCAAATTTGTGACATAGAAGTGAAAATGTAAATGAATTGTTATCAATATTTTACAATCCAATATGGCCGCCGAGTCATGTGACTCTATGAGAAAATATAAAATAGTTGATTTCCTTGAAAACATGATAGTTACCAGGAGCACCCCAATGCCTTTATTGTTTTTTTAAAGGACTTGAAGCATCCATATATGGCAAAATTTGAAAATATTTTAAAACATTTTGATTTTCAGTGAAATTTGTTCCCCAAGGTGTGTTCTACTTTAACAGAGAAATAATGTTGGATGTTATTGTCAGAGGTGACTCACACAGTACAGTACTGCTTTTGCATGATTACAACCCAGTGAAGGAGAATTTATTACTAGTCTGTATCAGGAAAGCAATAAAGTATGAATCAAAGCTTGGTCAAAGATATGAAATACTGACTTGTCTCCCCTGCATGCACTATTATGCACTGAACTGTAACATATTGCCAGCGTGATTTATAGAACTTTTGGTAGACTAATTTCACATGAGGTAAGATTTTTACAATCATACATGTAGTGAGGTGGTAATAAAATTTATAGATATCAAATAAAATGAAATGATGTGCGAGGTTGAATATATATATATGATAGCTATTAATCAGATGGACATATTGTATCCATATTGTTTAGAATTGTCATTTATCACATTGCATACATAGTCTAGTGCTATCCTTCATGAAATCTTTTAGATCTGGTTAGCGAGCACATTGCATCAAGACCATATATTTCATAACACTGCAGGGGAAATTGACAGTATTCAGTTTTGCTTTTAGTTGTTATTTAGCAGTTTGCATAACTGGACAGGTAAAACAGACAGTAATTCATACTCTTCGTCATCATTCTCAAATTTCATAATGTCAACACTGCGCCCACACAGTTCTACATGTATGTGCTAACACTGTCGAGCAGAGCAGCCATCGCAGCTGTATGTACCCTCTCTCCCATCCATGGTTTATAAAAATGTATTCATTTTAACACCTTGTTGTCGCGGATTATTGAGAGGTAAAAACTAAAAACAGTCTCATCTTCAACACATATGTTGTAACCTTAGTAACTATTGTAATTTTATCTTTTGTTTTGCTTTATATTTCATAGCGTGAGACATTTCAACGTGTCGGTAAAGACAAAATCTTTTGGTAATCTTTAAATCTCGGAGCTTACTGTGGCCTACGTTTGCACTGTAATCAGGTTTCAATGGAAAGATTTTCAGAAAGAACTCCTCAACAAAATGTACATGCCTGCTTTACATGTATATAACTAGATTCAATCTAAGTCTTTCGAAGTACTTCAACAAGACATGATAAAGATAAAGATACAGGTAGATCATAATGCGCAGAGAATTACTTTCTTCAAAAGTTCAATCATCGGCTTTTTGAAACTCTCCTGAATACATTTAGAATAAAGAGAGTGAATATTAGAAATTTGGTCAAATTAGATATACATAAGACCTACTAACACAGCCTACATGGTATGATATTAGCTTCGTTTATCTTAGATTATGTAGGAACCCATCACTGAAGATGAAAATTTAACCACTTGATGCAGCTTTTGTAATGGGTTGCCAGGGGCTATGAATTCCTTTTATTTATTGTACCGACTTCTGTGAAATTATTTGAACTTGGAATTTGAATTTTGAATATTTTTCAGAAAACAGAATCATAGAATATTGCAAATTTGACATTTTAGAACCCAGGTAACAAACTGTATAGAACCTTATTAGTGGACATTTCAGACCCGTTTTGACAGACTGCATAGAACTGTAGTTGGCATTTTAGAACCCTGGTAACACACTGATTAGAACCCTTTTAGTGATTTAGGACCATGGTAACTGAGAGTTTTAAAACACTGGTATTACAGTGGTATAATAGAGAGTTTGTGAGTCTGGTTATAGAAGTTCTAGAAGCTTGGTAACTGAGGAGTGGTATTAGTAGCTAAGCTTGGTAACAGAGGAGTGGTATTAGTAGCTACATGTAAGCTTGGTAACAGAGGAGTGGTATTAGTAGCTACATGTAAGCTTGGTAATAGAGGAGTGGGATTAGTATCTAAGCTTGGTAACAGAGGAGTGGTATTAGTAGCTACATGTAAGCTTGGTAACAGAGGAATGACATGGAAAATGCCAGTGGTTTTACTGTACTTAAAAAAACATGGAAAACTGGGGAACATGCCAGTGGTTTTACTGTGTTTAAAAAACCATGGAAAACTGGGGAAAAATGCCAATGGTTTTGCTATGGTTAAAAAGCCATGGTAAACCTAGGAAACAATCCATGGTTGATTCAGATAGATGTGAACTCTTTCCAGAGACATACATGTATTAATCTAGATATCACCGAGTAAGTTGCTATGATCCATACATAAACCTTTCACTTTCAATTGGACAGTTACTGCAATCACCCACGTATTATGCTATTGTCAACATGCTTGAATTCAGTCATGTGTATAATAGAATTGAGTCACTGACGTAGATAACCGTCTCAATTGTAGACAGACACTACATGGTTTTACACACCTGTGATTTATTTCTGTAAGCCCTGGTGAATGAAGTATAAAGACTTGTTTAGATGTACTGTGTGTTTGATACAGTTCACTGGAGATATACATCTTATTAGAATTGTATCGTTGGAAAATGAAAAATGTGATGTCAGTGGATGGTTTGTACTCAACAGGTTTCACTGCAGGCTATTATTGATTAACGTAAATTGACAAAATGGTACCTAAGTTTAAAGTTCAATGAACTTTCTAATGATGCAGTTGTCGTCACTAGCTTTAACACACTGAGTTCCAATAAAGTTTTAAAATTTAGGTTAAAAAAAGGATGTTTGGCAGAGCTGTAGGAAAGGTTAATCAAGAACACTAAGAACATGGATCTCCACTCCGAAGAGCATAAATGTGAGAATCTGGGATTGAATCATGGGCCTTTAATTTCACTGCTAAACCCCAATCTTTGATTACTATGTCTTACAAGTGGATTCACACATCATGAAAACAATGTCAAAATTTAGTCATTCTAGAATCCAATATGGCCGCCGAATACTGGGTGATAAACTCAATGAGAGAGTATAAAGTTTGTCAACTTCCTTGAAAACAAAACTATGAACCTCCAAATGTCTTTTATAAGTTCACAATGACCAAGAACAAACTCTCATATATATGGCAAAGTTTGGAGAGAATTGAACAGAAGGACTTTAATTTTCAGGGAAATTTGTTCCTGCGGCGCGTTCTATCTTAAATGTATGAGAGATATTTGATTGGCAGAGGTATTGCCTGAAACAATACTCACTCAGTATTGCGTAATTCATATGTCACCTCAAATTCATCCTAGTGTTTTTAGTATCCCCTTCAAGCAAAAACAATCTTTTTACAAATGTCTATGCTTTAACAACTAATGCCTATTTTTAGGGTCTGATTATAGAATTATATGTAACCCAGGGCTTATAGAATTGACTTGGACAAATTCACATTGAGCGCATTAACTCTTACTACATATATACATGTAGTAGACAGCTGTGTTTTTCACTGAAATCAGTTCAATTTATAATGGATACACACTAGATTTGGTTTCAGATTAAGAGGCTGTAGATGTGTCTAAATGGTAAGACTGATGACATTTCAGGAAACACTAACAGACCTGGTGTTTGTATGACAAATATGATACATGACAGGTACTCTCAGTGCAGTCAGTAGAGAGACACTCTCACTGCAGTGAGTATGCCATGCTACATTATACATAGACACTCTGTCTCTCACTGCAATGAATATGCTATATGCTATTAATGAGCAGAAGTCAGGTTTACATATTTTTGAGGGGCTATAACTGTAGTCATTGAAGGTTACATGTATGTATAACCATCAAATGCTATTTGAACTCAAACCATGTGTTCAATATAACCACTATATAATATTAGAACTTACACCAGGTGTTCAGTATAACCACTATATAATATTAGAACTTACACCAGGTGTTCAGTATAACCATCATATAATGTTGGAACTTACACCAGGTGTTCAATATAACCACCATATAATATTAGAACTTACACCAGGTGTTAAATACAACCACCATATAATATTAGAACTTGCACCAGGTGTTAAATACAACCACCATATAATATTAGAACTTGCACCAGGTGTTAAATACAACCACCATATAATATTAGAACTTACACCAGGTGTTCAGTATAACCACCATATTATAATATTGGAACTTACACCAGGTGTTCAGTATAACCATCAATTGTTATTGGATCTCAACATTTAGAGCCATTTTTATACTTGTTTATCTATGCATACATATAGGAATGAAACCCCGGCCTCTTGGCAGGTACATGTATGTTTTGGGTGATGCCGTAAAGAGGCTGTAGCCTGGTTTACAATGTAGATGTATACATATATAAAGTACAAATTATGTCATTTGGATCCAGTCTTTAATTGTCTTTACATATACATTTGTACATCTTCATTGTTGTCAGTATTTGGATGTTTATTTGCACTCTGGACTTAATTAACATAACATCTTCAGTACACATATTGACATGAAAATGACAGGAAATAAGTTTTATGTAAGTGCCTCAAGTCAGTCAATGTAATACTAAAACTAAACTAGCTATAACTACCAACTAGAGTATGAATTTTTAGATCACAGTAAAATCATGACACTATATTTACTGAAAGTTGTTAAAATACCAATAATTACATAGAGGTTGATTTTATCCATGATATAAACAGTACATGTACATATAAGATATTGAAATCGTGATTATGTTGGGTCTGATTTTAGGGTGCGGACCCAAAAATCAATTTAATTGGATTTATATATCATATTGCACATACAGCTATATTTACTAACAGGTTATTCAATACTGTTCAGTATATATAATAATTACAGGTAAGTCATGACTGTGTATCTAACAAAACTGTTTTAAAAATGTTCCAGTTGCACTTAGTGCAGATTTAAGAAAATTCTCATATGGTTGAAAAAACACCAACTTTTGATATGGTGCCCTAGATGGCTAAATATAGCAGTTCTCCGCATTGGGTTAATTGCATTGAAATCTGTTCAGTCTCCAACAAAGACATACTTGGGTGATTTAATTAAGTTGTTCCTGTACTCAATGATACAGTTATTAAATACCGATCTATTGACGCCGACTTGAGATGGGTTTTGTGTGCTAGATGTGATCACTAACGCGCCTACAAAGGCTTGTTGGACATGTACCGATACACAACAATACATGCTCTGTGTGTGGGATATGTGTTTGTTGGGAAGATCGGATTTGCTGATACTACTACAAAGACTTTTGTGTGTAAAGATAAGACCATACAAGTTGGGGATGTGCATTTTACAATAGATCGGATCGTGAACGTCAACACAAAAAGATTTAAAACATACCGATGCAACAATACAAACCAACAAGGTGTCAGTGATGTCTATCAAGTTATGAATATCAATATATAGTGTAGGCAAGCACTATTTTCATAACTTAGTTGGTAATTGCCTCTTTTAAATTTTTTTTTTAATAAACTGTAAAACTTCAAAAGTATCGATCATGAAAGTCATAACTGCCAACCAGTGTGCCCTCTAATGACAGTCAAATTTTGTTGTTGTGAGTCAAAATGAGAAAACTGGCATTTCTTGTGAGTCTCCCGCCACATAGTAAGAGATAGGGGAACAACAAAATTTGGTGCATCACTAGAAATTGTGTGTCAGTGGCACGTCAAATTGGCTTAGACTTGGCCGATGTACATGTAGTGTAGAGGGCAATGTCTTTCACTTTCTATGAACATAAATTAACATACACTGGTGACTGTGTATACGGTGTAAGCTATTTGATAGATATCAAAGTCATTGCATTATGCAGTATTTGTCTTTGATTTGATGTCTGGCATATTTCATATCACAGATTTTACATGTACATTGTATATCCTACATAATATGTTAAATAGTAGCAATACTTATGGACAAGTATACAAAATTTATCAAAAAGTGTATATATGTCATACATGTACAACATGTCCATTTTGTAAAATGCACATACACTTGTATGAAGAGGGCACCTTTCTGGAATCTGAAAGTTGAACTTTTTCGGCATATGTATAGGAGGATTATTAATTAAGTAAATAATCATTTATACGTTTTCATCCTGTCCTACATACATGTACCTCTGCCCACCCACCTACCTACCTACCCACCTGCAATGTACCCTCTCCTGTGGTACTCTCAGACATGTACTTTAAGTTGCTTGTCATACCATGTAATGTAGAACATTTCAACATGATGAAAAACTTTTGAACCGTTGGAGAAAATTAGCATGATAGAAATTTTGTGATAAAAAAACACTGAGCAATGTCAAACAAAGGAAATTACTGATACGCAAAAATATATATGTTTATTTGTAATCGAAAAGTTCACAGTATATGTATACCGGTATATCCTCTCCAAAAAGGTTTGATAGAGGGCACCATTATATGGGTAAAGGTGATAAGTTGTTGCAATATAAATTCAGTGTTTATCATTGATCAGAGTATGCGAGTCATACAGTTTGATGTTCTGTAATGGTTTTCCCGAACATAATTACCATGAAAACTATTTGACTGATATCAAGTCATTGCAATATATATTCAGCATTTGTCTTCGATCGGAGCACAGGAGTCACCGAATTTGACATTCCGGAATGCTATCCATGAGCATAATTAACATATAAATAAGTTAAGAAGATGAGAGAACGATGGTTATTGCAGGAGACATTGATAACATCTGATGAGTGGCGATGAAAGTGGAATCATTATAGGTTTATTTCTCTGGGGTATCTGTTGCAAGTGGGTAGTGGTGTCTGTAGAGTTTGTACCTAAACACAATATTGCTAACATGCTGAAAGTAGTTATCTTTGATTTATTGTTATAGGTGGTATAGTTTGACTATTTATCAAATCGGTGAGAGTGATCAATCAACAATACATCCTCACAAAGTCTTTTTATTTGATTGGAGCTCTGGAGTACACAGGTATATGTATATGTATGTGTCAGGAAATTTGCCCACGAATATCTTGCCTCTACCTTTTCAAAAACATTGTAACTTGTAACTTTTGCAAATATATTTTATGCCATGTTTTCACTAAGGTTAGGGATTTAGTAAGAGAAAGAAGAGGAAAGTAAGATAAAACATTAATTTACATATACCTTGCACTACCTTATTTTGAGTGTGGAAGCCTGGTAAAACGACTAGCGAACTCACAGGTAGACTTTACCTGCTTTGTCAATTAAAAAGTAGAAAATTAAGAATACAAATTATGAAAAAAAGTAGTTCCAACTTCCACTTGTATTGTACCGGTACATTGTACCTGTACAATTTATGTTACAGGTGGTATACAGTAAGTAGAATAGATAAATATGCAAGATTTTCTTGGTTGAATGTTACCAGCATTCCCCACAAATATTGCATTACATACATGTACATGTAGATGTACATTTGTACATAGAAATTTATGCCAGTTTTACTATAGCTGAGAGTCCAGCCATGTGGGTATTTTTGGCTATCACCCCTTCCCCCACTCCTCGCCACCCTACTGGATTCTTACATTTCCTCCCGCTGTTAGGCCTAGAAAAAAAAAGTTGTTTAGTTCCGGTCACCCAACTCCATCGAGTTTTCTGACTGACCCTAAACTGTTTTTTACGTACTCAAGAAAAAAATAATATAATAATAAAAATTGTGACGTCTCGTAAGAAATAGTGGATGTGGAAATTGACATCAACTTAAAAAGACAATATAAAACTGTTCTTCCAATCTGTAATGGCTGTACATCTGATAGGAAGAAACCAATAACACAGAGATCATACGGAAAACAACAGAAAACCTAACCAACTTTTCAAAAGGTATCAAGGTGACAACTTTAGATATTTTAAGACACTTTCATTGCCGGTGCGGCACCGTCTGTTGCGTCATAATCGGATTAGTGAGCCGTTAATTAATTTCGTTCAAATTTTTACGACACAAAATGTCGTTTTACTGCCAAATTTTCGCCAATTTTGACAATTTAACCAGTAAAGAGAAGTTTTGTAGGAACATAAATGTTGGTATTTTGAATTTTATTTGTAATATAAATATTTTGTTTATTTGTGATATGTCAATAAATAAACAACTTGTGTTAGTTTTATTCATATTTTATTACTTTAATTCATATTTCGGTTGTGTTTGTGGAATTTGAATGCATGTATTTGCAAGTGTGATGTAGAGAATTTATTTTCCAATGAAATGATACCTCATTTTTTAAAAATGAGCAACTCTAAGTATTTTTATATCAATTTGATTACATAACACTTTCACCTGGTGGTCAGTGAGGGGGGTGGTGGAGAACAAACATTCCCAGGGGGCAATTGGTGGTGAAAAGGTTAAGAATCCCAAAAGATTCTGACTATATACATGTATTGTATATTGTACATGGTAGTATGAAATGTAATGAGTTGTTCAAAGTCCGGTGAACTGTTAGAAAATCTAAGTTTGCAATCTCAGAAAGTGTTGAAACTCTTGTAATCTTCAAAATAACCACAGACTATAATGCTTGTAATCTATTATTTGTAATACGTGATAGTTTGAAAAAGTAATATAATGACTTCTGTTTTACAAATCTCTACTATATATGTACTATTTCCTGTGAGCTTTGTAAAATGTATACTAGCATATTTATAATGAAATCTATGGAATCTCTGAAAGCCTCAAAAACTTTCCTGAAATGACAGACTGTAAACCCCAGATCTCTATATCTACAAATGTACCATGTGATAGTGTGATGTGATTTCTGTAATGTAAAGAATTGTAAGCTACGATATATACATGTACACAACTACGCTATTTTTTGTGCCGCTGTGTTACACACCTAACCACATAATCTATGTAATCTCCGAGAGCTTAGCTTTGTCAGTGTTAGGTTTAAGTATCAATCTGATTAAAATCTGATGGGGTGAATAAGGCTCAGTTTCTTTATTTACCTCTATTTCCTTCGTTTAGTGTCGTTCATTTCAGTAGGAAGCGGTGTGCCCTCTAAGCCAATTTGATGTGCCACTAATGCACACAATTTCCCCTATCTCTCTTACTGACAAGAAATGACAGTTTATATCATTGTGAGTTTACCCAGAAAAACAAAATTTGGCTATCATTCGAGGCAACACTGGTAGGAAGGCAGTTATCACTCCCATAACAACAAAATCAAGCCGTATTCACTACATCAGATTTTATTCAGATTGATATATACCATATATATGTCTCTTCGAAATATTTGGATTAGAACTGCATGGTTCATGATATTATTTATATATAGAAACTCAGTGTTAAGTTATATAATTATATATATATATATATATATATATATATATATATATATATATATATATATATATATATATATATATATATATATATATATATATATATATATACACATGGTTTATGGGACATTTTTTTAATAGCTCAAAAATGAAAACGCAACTCTTCCCATCAAAATATCTCAGTGTAATACAATCAGTAATTGTAGTAGAAATGCAAAAAATTTGATTATTCTCTGAGATACATTTTGTCGTACTACAAAAATGAAATTTTATCTTTCTCATCAAAATGCAGTAATACTAAGAATTTTGGTTTAGAAATGCAAAGATTTGATCAATCTTATACTATTAAACTAGTAAAAATGAAAACATGTCCATTTATCAAAATGTGTCAGTATTTAAATAAAGTACATGAATTTAATGGTATGATTTCACGCAACTAAAATATCACGAATCTGCCAATCATAGTGTGTGTACAAAATATAGTGCAGTTGGTGTTTTTCTCTCATATTTCACACCTATCAAAAAAATCCCTAATGCTAGAGTTAGAAATTTGTGCTAAAATTTGATCATTCTCGAAGATGGCGAAAAAAGATATATGAATATTTCTGGTTGTTGTATGTACTTGTTGAATTTTATGGCGTGTTTTCACATAACAAAAATATGATTATCACAAATCATGATAACGTGTGTACAAGATATTGTGACAGTTGGAATTTTCACCATGGTTAGCACCGACATTGTACATGTACATGTGTATGTGTGCGTATGAATTATACTATAAACATTTTTAAATATGTGTTGGGAAAAAGTGTACTTGGAATGTGTTCATGTTGCTCTCAGTTTAAATAAATACAAGAATGTACGTTATCAAAGTATTACTGTATATATGTATGTAAAGTGTTCTAGTTGTTAGTTTTTGTTGTTGTTTGGTATAGAGACAGCTTCTTAGATGTCTCTCCAAACAATGGCATGTATTCTCTATCATCTATGTACCACAGTAGGGTTTACATGTGCTACTCAGGGGGATGGTTGTACCCTGGGTTTACCAGTAAAATCCCTCTCTGTCATCGATGGCGATTAGTCTTTGTTCTCTAAAATCACTCATTATTAAAGCAGTCAGCATGTCTTAAATGCCATAATTTTATGATGAAAATGTTATTTTGAATGTAGTAATGACAGAACAAGCCTAAATGTACCAACGTAAATGACACCATCTTTCGCAGAGTATTTTGGAACAGGAAAATCAACCATTGATGGTAGTTTCCATTTTGTTGTGAGAGTAGACAAATAGTTGATTTTGTTTTAATGAGGGGTTTTCATTTGTTTTGTTTCCAGAGATCTCAGTATGAATTATATCGAAAGGCTACCCCCAAGAGCATTTTCACACCTACCCCACCTAGAAGAACTGTAAGTACACTATTGTTATTAAGATGTGTTTAATAGCCGACAGTCTGATTCAGTTTACATTGATGGCAATGATAGTGATGATGATGATAACAGTTATTGTAGATTGTATGATGTTGATGAGAGCATGATTAGTATGATCAAAGTGATGATAATGATGATGATGATGATGATGATGATGATGGCAGTGATGATGATGATGATGATGATGATGATGATGATGACGATGATGATGACGACGATGATGGCAGTGATGATGATGATGATGATGATCGCAGTGATGATGATGATGATGATGATGATGATGATGGCAGTAATGATGGTGATGATGATGATGATGATGATGATGATGATGATGATGATGATGATGATGATGATGATGATGGCAGTGATGATGATGATGATGGCAGTGATGATGATGATGAATGAAATCATCTGTGATACTGATGATTTCATGATGATGTCAGTGATTAAAATGACAAGAGAATAGTTATGATGATGACAATGGCAACTTAGTCTTTTAGCAAGACCCCGTCTTCACCTGAAAGGTTGCTGAAAAAAAGTCAATGATGACAGTACCTGGGGCAAAGCCCTCGGACATGCTGTGGTCATTTTTAAAGTTAGCAGAAGTACACAAGAGTCTAGCAGTAACTATGACGATGATGATGATGATGATTATGGTGATAACACAAGAACGACACTAGTGATGGTAATGGTATTGATGGAGGACGGATGACTGTTTGTTAGCAGTTAACACTTTGATGATAAGGTCACACAGGTCAAAGACTGCTTGTCATCGTTAACACTTTGATGATGAGGTCATTGAGGTCTGAGATCATTAACGATTACAATGATGTCATATGGTAAAGACTAACAGCCTAATTCTACTGTATATGAATACAAAGTGAAGTCATTTTCAAGAAAATCCAAGTAACAGGTAAAATGCACAAAACATCTAACTTGTTATTGCGCATAGACCCAGAGAGACTCGCATCATAAGTTTGTCTGTCTGTCTGTCTGTCTGTCTGTCTGTCTGGCTGTCTCTGTATGTCTCTGTCTATGTCTGTCTGTCTGTCTGTCTGTATGTATGTATGTCTGTCTGTCTGTCTGTTTGTCTGTCTGTCTCTGTCTGTCTGTCTGTCTGTCTCTGTCTGTCTGTCTGTCTGTCTGTCTGTGTCTCTATCTCTGTCTATCTGTCTGTCTATCTGTCTGTCTGTCTGTCTGTCTGTCTGTCTGTCTGTCTGTCTCTATCTCCTTCTCATACTAAGGGGGTCATTAATGGAAGGTGTGAAAGTAAAAAAAATCAATGGCTTGTGTCGACAATACAAGGTGTGTGTAGTGGATTCTAAAACAATTATAGGCCAATTTGTGAAGCTTTGTCCATCCTGCATGTTCCAACTTATTGCCTTGACCTCTTAATTTCCAATTTTCTGCTCCAGCACACACAAGAAAATAGATAAGGCAAAGTGTTGAAATATGCCCTGATCAAAGCAGCCTGGTCACGTAGTTTGCCCCAAGGGGTCCTTTCCTACTGCATGTTGCTTTAACATTTTAAACATCACACACTTCCCGTCAAAATGACACGCACAGATTTTTTTTTATTTTGCAGTAATTTTTCGCAAAGTTTGATTTTATTTTAGAGTGCAAACAAAGAAATGGCCAAAATTTATGAATTTTTGTCAAAATTAGTACAAAATTTACAATACGAAAACAAATCAAACAGTATTGAGCATCTACTGCCAAATTCATGGGACAAAAATTCTGTTTTTCTATAACCTTTTTTTTTGACAAAAAATTTACAAATTTTAATTTCAAGGAAACTATCATAATATATGAATTGATGTCAAATTATGACATTTTGATACAAAAACCAACCGAACAGTATTAGATAATTCCCTAAATAAGATGTGAAAAATTTCTATTTTTTTGAAATTTTTTGTCATGCTTAAAAGTTATTTTAGATTGGCTTTGAAGAATTAAACGGAAGTAATGAAATGATGTCAAAATTTTGATTTAGAGTAAGAAAATTGACCAAAAAAATTGAAAAAGAGAAGTAATTTTCATTTTTTTTGTGTGTGAATCATATATGTTTATTGTCTGTCTTCTGTGCATTGCTATAACACCATCATATGGTACATTACAGTCATCCTTGCCTTCAGGGGGATAAGCTGCATAAATATTTGATTTGTGAAAGTGATTTATTTTCAAACTTATTAAGTTTCCTGTCAAATATGTTTGCTGTCAAATTATTTCGTTCATTGAAATACATGAATGTGACAGCTCTGAAGCCACACAAGGGATTGTTAAAGACTTTTGCAGTATGCTTAAATATGGCATGATTAGTTTTCTTATTTTTGTTATTCTCAATTTGTGTGTACTGAAATGCGATGTGTGTATGAGTGATTTGGAGCGACAACGAACAAAAACGCAATTGGCAATTACTGCAGTTGTATATATACATATTCTACTGGCTGATTTTTGAGAAATAAGTATATAACAAAGAGCTAGGGGATCT